>NW_021820353.1:0-44093 GCF_901001135.1 Rhinatrema bivittatum
TAGTAATCCTCCTTTACTTTCTCTCTCTCTCTCTCTCTCTCTCTCTCTCTCTGGCATTTGTGTGTGTGCATGGATAGTAATCCTCCTTTACTTTCTCTCTCTCTCTCTATCTCTCTCTCTAAAACGTTTCAGTGGCTTTCATACATTCATTGCATTTTTCTGTCTGCCGTCTTTCCCGCCTGGGTCTCAGCGATGTCTGCCCCCATCTCTCCTCCAAAGGGCTCCTTTCACTTCTTCCTTCCTCCCCTCCAAGTTTGAAAATTGTTTAAATGGAAATCTTTCCAACTGGAAACATTTCTTTAAAAAAAAAAAAAAAGGGGGGGGGCTTTTTTTTGTTCGTTAAATAATGTTAACCCTGTGCTAACTATGCAGATAGGACACTGAACTGTCCAGAAAACCTCTCTGGGGTAGGACTCCAGCCCGAGGCACATGTGCTTTAATGAAACCACTTCTGCTTTCCCTCTGCTTTTGGGTTTTGAATTTACTTTTTAAGTTTTTGTTTTCTGATGTCAGACTGAACAAGTGTCATAGCATTTCTGAAAGAGAATTAAGAATAAGTTCAGCTTTTCAGCCTGGTAGTGTTTGTATGCATTCATGGTTTTCTCTGGGAACATAAAGACGTCCACTTCGATCAGAGCAATAATTTGTGTGGTATAAGAGGATAGGAAGCAGCAGAGGTCAGGCGACTGCACACAAGCACGTCACTTAGTACGTACAGGTCATTAAATCATCCTCTCTATTAGCCTTAAATTCCCTGCCCACGTTCACTAGAAGATGGATGATTTTCTCTTTTTTCTCCTGCTGGGAGACTGGCCAGGAAGCTTATGAGGTTATCTGCTACTTTTGGACAAACGCCAGCTGTGGGATGGAAGAGATGTTTTAATCGCGCCGTGTACCAGAGGAGGAAGGGAACAGTGAGAATTTAGACATTTTCTTTCAGAGGCCTCTGGACAGATGTTTAACATTAGCACATCTCATTTAGAGTTTGCCCCCTGCAGATGTGATCTTTCAGGAACTCTATATATATATATTTTTTTGCCATTTTCCCTTGTATTTTGGATCAAAAAGGCCAGGTTAGCAGGGGCCTGCTTTGTTAGGGTGAGAAAGCAAGATAATTAGCCAGCTGTAGTGTGAACCAATGTCATTATCCAGAAATGAATTTCCTAGTCCATTAACAAACTATGGAGAAACATTCAACCAATAGCAAAGGAGCGTGGGGGTGCAGCTAGCGATTACTCTTCCCAGAGAGAGAGAACATTTATCCCGCCTTAAACAGTCTCCTCCCGAACAGGCTGATGCAATATAGCACGCTCAGCCCAGCGCACAACCTCACTCGCGGTTGGACGAGCTAGAATAACTCCCAATACAGTAATGGGATTAGCGCATCCAAACCAGCGCATAGTTAATAGCGCTCATCACATGTAAATGAGGCTATGCGATGATGCTCCCGACGCCCTCGTTTTAACGTGGAAACCGTAACGCCAACCCTGGAGCTGGCGTTGAAAAGCAAACAATACTGCTTTTTCTGTGGTTCTTCCTACTTACTGTCGCAATAATAAGTAGGAGGAACCACAGAAAGCATCACGGGAAAAACAAAACCTTGCTGGCACTCAGATTAGGGAAATGAGTGTCCGTTTCCTGATCCATGGCTGTGCGTGGGCTTGATAACTGAGCGTCTGTTTCCCTATCCCGGGCACAGCCACATCTCGGACACCCGATGCCATGGTAGCGCTAGGGGCGCACAATTTATCCCTAGCTCGGCCTTCTTACTGCAGCATCTCGTTTGCCTATTACACTTTTTCACACTTTATATTGCATCGGCCCCGAAGTCTGGATGCAACTGAGCTTTGAAAAACTGTCTCAGGATCTGCAAATCTCAATGCAGGAACACATTTATTTATTTATTTATTATTTTTGTTATACCGAGTTTCATGATAGGGATCACATCAGCCCGGTTTACAAATAACAATGTGTGCAAAGTATAGCGTAACGAAATAAATATTTCCAATACAAATTTGAACTTTAAATACAGAGAATCAATTAAAAGGTGTGAGAAAGTTACAATAAAACAGGGAAAATTAACTTGGAACTGGAAGAGGGGAGAGGTTAAACAATGCAATATTTACATTTAATACAATTAAAGTGGTAGTGTAGCAGAGTAAGTAAATAAGCCTATTTGAATGAATGTGACGGTACATAAATATGAGCGGTAATATAAATAAACAAGAGAATAAATATGACACAGTAGTGCATGGTGATGATATGATAAAACTCAAAAGGTAATAATGAGAAGTTTGTGATAGGTGGATTCTTATTTGGATCCAGAGGTTACATAGGAGTTTGTGTTGCTGAGTGCGTTTTATTCAAGGCTTGGAAATGCTTTTTTGAAAAGCCAAGTTTTTAGTCTTTTCCTAAATGTTAGAGCGCATGGCTCTTGTCTTAGATCAGGTGGTATAGAGTTCCACAGAACTGGACCTGCTGTAGAGAAGGCTCTGAGACTCAAAGATTTATGTTGATAGGTTTTGGCATTTGGAATTTGGAGTGACTCTTTGTAATATTCCCTGATAGGTCTGGCAGAAGTGTATTTTTTAAATGGTATTTGAAGATCGAGTTGCGTGAGTTGGTTGATGGTCTTGTATATGATGTTGATGGATTTATACATGATTCTATAGTGGATTGGTAGCCAATGTAGTTTTTGGAGGATAGGGGAGATGTGGTCCATTTTCCTGGAATTTGTAAGGACTCTGGCTGCGGAGTTCTGAACCATTTGTAGGGGTCTGATATAAGAAGCTGGGAGGCCTAATAATAAAGAGTTGCAATAATCTAGTTTTGAAAAAATTATTGCTTGCAAGATTGTTCTAAAGTCCATGGCGTGGAAAAGTGGTTTGATTCTTTTCAGAATGTGTAATTTGTAGAAGCAATCTTTGGTGGTTTGGTTAATGAATGTTTTAAGGTTGAGACGATTGTCTAAGATAGCTCCTAGATCTCTTACATGGGTAGATTGAAGGAGTGCGGTTGGTTTTGGAAGTGTGTTATTGTTTTCCGGTGATATGAGCAGGAATTCCGTTTTTGAAGCGTTAAGTACGAGGTTTAGGCTGGTGAGGAGAGGTTTAATTTCTAATAAGCAACTGTCCCAGTGTTCCATTGTTTTTGAGATTGTTTCTTTTATGGGAATCACGATCTGTATGTCGTCTGCGAAAAGGAAGTGTTTCAGGTTTAATTTTGTAAGAAGTTGACATAGTGGTAACAGGTAGACATTAAAGAGCGTGGGTGAAAGTGATGAACCTTGCGGCACTCCTCTGTTGGAAGGGTGGTATTGGGATTCTTTATTGTGAATTTTGACTCTATATCCTCTGTTTTCTAGGAATGTTTTGAACCAGTTTAGTGTAGCACCTGTCAATCCAATGTTTGCCAGTTGTTTTAGGAGTAGGGTGTGATTGACGGTGTCGAAGGCCACCGAGAAGTCAAGGAGGATTAGTAAAAATGTTTGGCCTTTATCAATTCCAGAAATGAGGAAGTCCGTAAGAGAGAGTAGTAGGGTTTCGGTGCTTGCAGCTTTGCGAAAACCATATTGGTTTGGGGACAGAATACTGTGGTCCTCTAAGTAGTTGGATAGTTGGGTGTTTACCAATTTTTCCATGATTTTAGCTATGAATGGGAGGTTGGAAATCGGCTTTCTGTTTATTTTAGCAGGATAACCAAGTAGAATCTGAATGCAACCATATAGCTCTATAAATCTGGTGACAATGTCTATTTTATGCTGACCAAGTTGTCAAGTTCTGGAGTAGATTAATCACCAAATCCTGTCCAAAGCAGCTGGAATGGCTGGAGCTTTGGGTTCCTATAATGCTTGCAAACACGTTGATGCTACTATTGCTACTATCCAGTATCCACTGCCTGGTGTCTGTTTTATCTGAAACCAAAGTCATTTGTGACCTCCAAATGCCACCAAAGAATGAATCCCTGAGCCTTGCAGCACTTTTCTCCTCGTTGGCCACTGGAATATGATGGCCACCTCTGTTTCTTTCATTCTTGAACTGTGCATTTGAGAATAAAGGCTTTATTTCAGAAGGCAATCATCGTTCAGATAGTCAGCGCACGAGATGGTTTTCTAGGGGTATTAACTGTGGGATTAGTGTGCAGAGAGAAGTGAGGGTGCAGCTAAGGTCTGAGCTGATCAGGCGGGCCTTGTGCTTGTATGGAGAAAAGCATTGCCTTTCCTCGTCCCCTGATCTGTCTTCCTCAGTCTTTACTTACAAATTTGGAGCAGTTTTCCATTGCCCGTGTCACGAAGGCTTTTCTACCAATGACAAGCTGGATGTGGAAGTAGGAAAAGTTAATGCCCAGCATGTAAGACTGATAGGTCCTGCAGGACATCCAGCAAGGTTTGGGCATCCTGGAGAATATGGTTCATAAATGTCAGTAATCCAAATATCTCATAAATCTTCCGCAAGCTTTTACCAGAAAAAGAAGGCAATATTTGGGATGCGAGCTGTATTCTGTGCCAGAAATGTCCTTACTGCTTCAGAACTAACATTTAAATATTTAGATCTGTTTTTCCATTGGAAAAATAGCTGCTAAGATTCTTAGTGCATTGCTATCAGCAGAGCTACTAGGGGCTGATCGCTTTAGCAGCATGGATGAAGTCCTGAGCTCTTAGCTCCGCTCACAGACCCCGATTCCCATCCAAGACAAGCAGGGTAGAGACTGTTAGACCAGGGCAGCTCAGAACTCCCGGTTTCTCTGCATTACAGGAACAGCATAGGGTTTAATGTCACCACTCTTAAAAATCAGAATTTCTCCGTGGTAGCTACCGAAAGTCTCCCAAATCTACCTTATTGATGGAGCGGCATGTTGCGAGATGTTCGTATTGCACATACTGTCAGTCTCGTTTGTCTGTGTAATTCACACAAGAAGGGGATCATCTTGCATCAACACTGATTAGCCGGAAAATGTGAATTTATAGAACACTTTCCTTCAAGCTCTTAATATTATAAAACTGCTCTGAGAATCAATCTCTCAGACTAATAAACGACATTTTCTGTAGAGCATCTTCAAGGGGGATTGGAGCGAGTGATTGTCAGTGCATTGCAGTAAGCATGCAGACATGTTTGCACTGACAGAGCGAACAAGTCATGGGATTTAATTGTGATTCCTGGCAACTCTTCTTGGTTAATATTTGAGACTTTGGCTCCAGCAGGAATTATCTTCTCTTCCCTGTTACTGGCAGTCACGCACAATCAGAAAATACCGGGCTGTCCAGCATGAAAATATTTATTTATTGTATTCCAGAAAGTGACTCCATAAAGATCAGACCCTATTTGGATGTTAAATACAATTTCAAAAATTGCTTTGTCATGTTCAGACCTGGATTTGTCAAAAGGTACAGTAGGTCTGTGCCTAGGGCAGCAAATATCTGGGGGCGGCAGATTTACTGAGTCTCACTCAGCAGAGAACAGCCCTCTACTTCCCTTGCGGGTTGTGAGGGAGGAGTGACCACAGCAGAATCTTAAATACGTCACTGCTCATGTTCTTTATTGCTAATCTTCTGTTTAGGAAGACATTGAGCAGCACAAGGAGCGCTGAGCTGCATCCTTTTTCCAGGCCTTAAGAGGAGAGCCATGGGGATGTTTTACCTTCTCTTAGGCTCGGAGATTCTGCCCACCTATGAGGTCTGTGTTGACTGCAGAGTCCCCACTGGTCATGGAGCAGTCAAGCTGGAAGCAACAGAAATCAATCTGGTCAGTGCTGGTGGGTTGGTATCAGCTGGGGGTACTACAGAGCGAGGCCACAGAGAGCAAAGCAGCCAGATATTTGGGCAACAGCCTTATTAGTTTTTTTTGTATAATGAATATGCAGGAGATTGATTTACATGCACTGCCTCCGCTGTATGCAAATCAATCTCATGCATATTCATTGTGGATATCCTGAAAACCTGGCGGTCTAGGTGTGTCCTGAGAACCCCTGATCTGTGCAATGCACCTTTCTTCAGCAGTGCTATCTAAATATTGTAATTCCACGGGAATGTTCACCCTCTGCTACTTATATCCTACACAAAATCGCTATGCTGTACGGTCAATAATTCTGCCTGTAGCACACCCTAGCTGGAAAGACATGTCATAAATAAACTATAATGGTGATGTGAGGCTCCCGGGAGTTACATTCACGAGTAACATGAGAAAATATTCCTTCATGGAAAAAGGGTAGTGGATGAGAGAAAAAGTTTCAAAATTCAAGAGAGCCTGAGATAAGCACAAAGGATGCTTCCTTGCAGAGAGGGAAGGGTTAATCCAGAGATCCAATAGGGCTCCAATGCGTTGCATCAAGATAAGAACTGAGCAGAGTAGCTGGGCCCACGCTTCTTATCTGCCATCATATTCTCTGTTTCTACCCAGCACGGCAGAGCACCAAAGGGGAACCCAGAAAAACTGACTTGGATAAGGAAGTAAAAGCAGCTGATATTTAATGTTTGCACTGCATTGTATTTACGATGTATCCCACAATTGCTATATAAATTTAGATCTTTCGTGCTATCGATAAAGTTTACTTTATTTTAAAAAGCCCAAAATGCAACCCTGCTGATGCTGAAAGGATTCTGGGAGTCAGGCAGTTTGATTTTTCTCTTTCCTCTCAGATGGTTTCGGATGCCCCCCATCTCCTGCCTGGCTGAGAGGGCTCCTGTTATATTTTGCTCTGTTACTTGTTCACCAGTTTTTGCCCTGCTCGTTATGGAAAGGATGTGAAAGCGGCAGGCATTAGATCTGGAATCAGACGGGCATAGATCTGAGTGAAGGTCCAGTCTGTCTGTGTGTCAGAGACATGGATGGGGGTGTGAGGGAGTCTGGCGGACTCGCTCTGCTACAGCAGACCCCAGCTCAGCGCAGATGGCACAGGCACAGGGGTTATTTCCGCTCCGTTCCTCACAGCGTTTAATTCTCTGTGTGGAGATGTATGGACCTGGAGTGCATTCGGCACCTGCCAGCTGGGCTTAGTGTTTCCCTATCGACTACTTTCCCAGGGTTGACCCAGTTATTCTTATGGTCTCTTGATTCCCATCCCAGGACGTATAGGTAATAGGGCATTGAAAACATTTCTCTTCCTTTTTAGTCCGTTTTAATTTGGTCGGCTCTCATAACATTGCAACCTCAGGATCTGTTTATGGAGTTGCTATTTTATTTAAAAATGGATGATTCAGTTTTAAGCATCATCTTATTTTGTTCCCTGAACACAGGTCCTGTCCTAGGAGTGGACAAGGTGCTGCCATGGTCACCTGCTCTGTCCAAACGCGGGTTAACAATGCGCTCCACCGGCGTGCACTGTACTGTATCGGCCTGAGAGTTATAGGAAATGGATAAAAGAATTGATCCCTCCCTGTTTGTTGCTTTTTCCCTATTGTGCTCCTTGATGGCCCTTGGTTCTCCCATATTTCCTTGTACTTGGGGTTAATGATTCTTTGTTTGATTTATTATATATATATATTTTTTGCATGTTTATTTTCTTGTATCTCACCCTGACTCTTTGACGAGCGTGTGTTGCTGTCTTGCTTTGTGAAAATGCAATAAATATAAAATAGAAATCCAGCAGGAAAGGTTCTGGCTGCATCGGTGTGCAGAATGGCAGTGTCCCAGCATTTGGGACTGTGGGGGGGAAATGCTGCAATAAAACATGAATTAAAAAAAGTCCAATGAACACGAGACAGAGGGATGAGCAGGAAAATTACCCGGGTACCTTTACCTGCATAGTCAGCGGGACATGGCTGGCTACACCTGCTTGAAGTTACTCAGGTACCTTTACCTGCATAGTCAGCGGAACATGGCTGGCTACACCTGCTTGAAGTTACCCGGGTACCTTTACCTGCATAGTCAGCGGAACATGGCTGGCTACACCTGCTTGAAGTTACCCAGGTACCTTTACCTGCATAGTCAGCGGGACATGGCTGGCTACACCTGCTTGAAGTTACCCGGGTACCTTTACCTGCATAGTCAGCGGGACATGGCTGGCTACACCTGCTTGAAGTTACCCGGGTACCTTTACCTGCATAGTCAGCGGAACATGGCTGGCTACACCTGCTTGAAGTTACCCGGGTACCTTTAGGACAGGTAATTTTCCAACAAGACTTACTCAGCCAGCTCTACCTGGGTAACCCTGCAGCTCCAGTGCCACCTCTATTTAACCTACTAAATTGTGTGCAGTTAATGAGTTACCAGGATAACATTTAGCCAGTCAGCAGGGAAAATGTTCAAATTTCAAGCAGGTGACTAGAAAGATTATCCAGAAAAATCCTTAGAATATTGACCTCAGTGTGTCTGAAAGGTCAAAAAGTGTGGAGAATGAGCAGGGAAGATCTTATTGCCTGACACAGCAGCACCGAACATGTCCAGTCATTGAGTTCCGTGCCCAAAATGTTTACAGGTTGGCTGCCTTACTCCCTTCATCATCTGAGCCCTCTTTAATCCTCTTCAGAGAAGATTTATTTATTTATTTATTTGGAGTTTTTCTATACCGGCATTCGTGATTAAAAATCACATCATGCCGGTTTACATATAACAGGGGGTGTGAACACAGAAATGGAACATTAACAAGTGCAAAGAGTTTGTAAAGTTACATTACAACAAGGTTCATATAACTGGGTAGAGAATTAGAGTAAGATAACTGAGCAGTTAGGATTAACTATTTACATTATATTGTGCAGTCTCTTATAAGATGTTGCTGTCATTCAATTGGGATCAGGATTTAAAGCATGGGGCTGATTGAGGCTCCGCTCTCTTGCTACAGTAAGCGGGGTAGGCCACTGCCTCTGAACTGCACTAAGTAGAGGGCCACAGAGCATCCTGGGCAAGGTACAGCAGGCGACCATGGCTCTGCAGTGTCATAGCAGATAAGTCAGACAGGGGCAGGTATAGCAGAGGCGGACATTGCTTTTACCGCAGTCACTATTTCACCATAAGACATCACGGTGCCTTATATTGTTGGTTTGATATTAAAAATAAATAAATTGCATTTCTTCTGCATATTGAGACATTTTTTGTTCAATTATGTTCTTTTAAAAGGTAAACCTTCTTCTCCCAGCTAGCTCGATTTCTCTAACTTTTTGTTTCGTCCTTGTTGGCTGAATTGTGCTCAGTTTGCTACAGCTGGCATTTGCTTTATGCAACGTGCACAGCCGAGGCTCAGCAGCTGCTCTGCAGGACCTTTCGGGCAGATGGCTCCACCTTGTGCCTGCAATTTGCATATCTTTGCCGCAGCACCACAGACATAAACAAATAACAACGTTCATATCCCCGCTTTTCCAGTGTCAGTGTCCATTTAAAAGGGAAAAAAAATCCCAGGGCTGAAGGTGTATTTGTGACCACCCTGTAAGCCGGGGTAATAGTTATACTGTGGTAATTCATGCAGGCTGCAAGTAGCCATGGCAGTGGCACTCAGCTTGGTGCCCATGGCAACCATTGCTCTGAGGAAGATGCGGAAAGATGATTTTTCCTCATTTTTCACAGCCGATCATAGCATCAGTTAGGGATGGACTCCATCTGTAAAGCTTCACCTTGTGTTTGTACAATGGCGCCCTGCTCTTCTGAAATCCCTTTTGCTGGTGTCTGCTGCATGCGTGTGAGTAGCAGATAAGAGGCACCGTGAGCACCCACGCTGCTGAGCACTGCTTTACCATCCATTCTTATTTTTCTTCCTAATTAGCATCAAGGCTGCTGCCAGTGTTCCACTAATTATTGTGCAAGTGAAATCTAGGGCAAAATAGACAGGTAATTACAGTGCATAATATTGTAATAACCTGATGAGAGAGACATGAAAAAAAAATGCAAGCGAGGACTGTGCAGGAAATCTGCGTGTGAAATGTTGTAGGATGGCTCCCCAGCATCCTCCACTCCTGCCTGGAGATCAGGATTGTAAAGCCAGGTCATCTGTGACACTGACCAGTGGCATAAAAGCTTTCGCAGTGCTCGATGCCATCTGTTTCCTGCACACCCTCTCATGCTAAAGCACTTGAGCATACAGTAAAAGAACAAAATGAGATTAACTTTTATTAGTGGAAGGATTGCGCATGCTTTAGTATATACAATGCTTTGTCTTGATTATTTAATGTGGAAAATACGTATTTGGGTTCTTTTTTTGTTTGTTTGCTTAGTGTCGGTAATTGTGGATAATTGTCACACCCTCCTGAAGTAATTCAGTATAACTGACACTAAGGGGAGACTGCCATACTCCTACTCTAAATTACAGACCCGCTGGTTTGTGGGTTCGTGATCAATTGTGGATATATATATATATATATAGTGTCATTGTGCTCTCTCTCTCTCTACCAGCCTGGGGTGCCCCTCTTTTGTCCTAAAACTCCACCCATGTGATATTGCAGACCCTACCATAATCAGAAAGCCACGCTCTGCATATAACAATAAATTTTTACTTAAAAAGGCAGATACATAATATAAGGGCCCAGCGTAGCATAAAACAGAATGTGAATATTACAAGACAACAGAACAAGAATTTTCCTTTGAATAATGGTAACCGAATAAGGAAGAACCATCTAAGGGGAAAACAGGATATGGGTCACCCCTAATAACAAAACCAGATGACAGCAACAGTTGCTGAGGAGGCTCCTCCAACTGTGAACCTAGCACCTTTTCAAATTGTGCCCCTTACTACTGAGGGTTTTTTCTGTGTGCCAGGAAAATCTTGAGCAGACTGAGCAGGGGACGTTCTCTGCTCCTTGGGCTGAAACTGCAGGGGCGCTTAAACTGCCGCCCTCTCACCCAAGGTGCTTTCACCCCGACACCTCACACTGGCTGAGTCCAGCCCAACTCGGGGTCAAACAGCGTCTTTCACATGCAACAGGCTCCTCTCTCTCCAGAATGCAGTCTGCTTTGTGTCTGGCAGGGGTCAGCGCAATTTGTAAGCCTCACTGCCCTCCCCAGTGGGTTTCTTTCCCGGCAGCTGTCTTTCAGGTCTCTTCCCGGGCTGGGATGATTCTGCCCAGCTCTGCTTCCAAACCTCTGGGGCTCTCTCCTGTTCCCCTTTGATTCCTTGCGATGCAATAATGCAGTCGGAAACTTGCTCCAGCCGCTCTGCGCACTGAAGTTCTGCTCTCCAGCTGCTTCCCTGGTGCCAAAACTCCTGTCATCTTATGCAGAACTGAACCATGCAGGTTCTGCTTCATCCCAGCAGTTCCACGTCCTCTCTAAATTTATTTTATTTATTTATTTATTTATAAATTTTTATATACCGCCGCTCATCAAAGATATCACGTCGGTGTACAGTGAACAGGAACTTACGCCGGAGCGTTATACATTTAACAGAGTTATATAAGCGTTATACAATTAACAAAGGTAAATATATAAATATTTGAACATAAAACAAGTGCTTTCTCATGCAGGAAGCACAGCACTCACTGATTCTCTGCTAGGCAGAAAAGCACCTGCATGATCCAGCGTCATTCAGTGAGTTGGAGGGGGGGTTTCCCTTCCTTCTGTATCTACCTTAAGTCAGTCCATCAGCACCTGGCAAAGTCACTGTCCAGAGTAGCACTGGTTCCCCTTATTAACTTTAGTTCTGTCCTTACACCCAGTGCACAAAGCCCCACTGTAGTATAAGCTCATGGGAGAGCGGATGTCAGGTTTCGTCTTTTTCTTGAAGACTACTCGCATAATGCGATATTAGTCAATTAAGTGCCAGGCTTTGTGATACTGCATATAGAGAGGCTGGTTGTGATGTGCTGATGTCAGGAACTGATTTCCAGGCATGAGAGAGATTTGGGCATGCTGCCTCCACTGTCTGCAAAAATACCTCCTATCCCTTCTGGATATCTTGAAAACAAGGCCAGATGGTGTCCCTCAAGGAGCAGAATTGTCACCACTGGTGTCTATTCACATCTCTGGCAAGCCAGGCCAGCAAGCCCTTTGTTTCAAGTATTGCTTCTGCTTGCGGAGTTTGCGATGCATTCCCTGGCGAGCGTCCTCAGGCCGGAAGGTGCACAGCTCTGGATTCTCCTCATAGTAACAGGTAAAGATCTGGTGCAACGGAGAACATCATCACGTTTCACCATAATTCTTCCTCCAATACTCGAGGCTTCTAGGGTGCTTAGACCTTAGAGCAGTGATGGCTAACCTATGACACACGTGTCAGAGGTGACACGCCGAGCCGTTTTTGCTGACACGCGTAGCGTTTCGGGACTATCGAATTTTTTTTTTTTAATCGTCTGTCCCGAGCCTTTTTTTTTTTTTATTGGCTGCGCCAACCCTTTAAAATTAGTTTTTTAGTATTCCTCCACCCCCTCCCCCCCCCAATGCCCCCGGGCGCAGGGAGGCGCATGCGGCGCAGCGACAGGCAGATAGGCAGGGCCGTGGTGAGGCTCACGTCATCACAGCCCAAAGAAAAAGATCGCGTTTAAACACGCTGATGCTCCTCCTCCTTCCTGCCTGTGCGGCCCCGGAAGTAATCATTGCCGGAGCCGCGTGGGCAGGAAGGAGGAGAAGCATCAGTGCGTGCAGAAGAGGAGCATCGCTTGCGCTTACGAGCCGCCGCAAATCCCAAGTCGCAGCGGCCCGAGAAGAGGAAGAGGCCCGGTAGCAGGGCCGCTGCAGAGCCCATCTGTGGCGACCCGCGAAGAGGAGGCCCAGAGGTGAGAGAGAGGCGGAGGGTCTGTAGAGTGTGTGTGTGTGTGTGTGTGTGTGTGTGCGCGCGCGTGTATGAGATGAGTTGAGAGATTGTGTGTGAGGACCTGAATGTTTGCAGAGACAGCATGTGCTTGACCAAGACAGCATGTGGGTGTGAGAGAGAGCCTGTGTGTGTGAGTCAGACAGCATGTTCCTGTGAGAGACTGGGTGTATGAATGATTGTATGAGAGAGAGCATGTGACAGTGAGAGCCTGTGTGTGAGAGAGAGAAATGCATGTGAGAATGAGAACCTGACTGTGTGTTTGAGGGAAGAAGATGGAGAGAAAAGAAACAGAAAAAAAAGACAATATAAAAGGAATTGGCAAAAAAAATAAGGAAGGTGGAAAAAAAAAAAAGCCTGTGACCAACCAATTAAAAAACTAAGATCAGACAGCAAAGGTAAAAAAAAAAAAAAATCTTTTTAGTGATTGGCACATGTAATCTTTGGGAATGTGCAAGAATAGCAACATCCCCAATAGTCATGTGGCAGCAGTGACAGTGGCAGCAGAGGAATGAGAGAGGCTCCGAGGTTGCTGGCAAAAGAGAGGGGGGTCTGCCTTTAGTGTGTGCATGGTTATGAATAGGACTCTGCATGGGGGTGTATGTGTGTGAATGCATGGGTTCCTGCCTGGGGGTCTGTGTGTGTGAGAATGAATTGGTGCCTGCCTGGAGAATAGAGCGGGAGTGGTGTGAAAATGAATGGGAGCCTGCCTGGGTGTGTGTGTTTGTGTGAGAATGATTGGGAACTTGCCTGGGTGTGTGTGTTTGTGTGTATGTGAGGGAGCCAGTGAGTGTGAGAGCATGAGTGTGTATGAGAAAATCCAGGGGAGTAAGAGTTTGTGTGTGTGTGTGGGGGGGGTGGAGGGGGGGAGAGTGTTTTAATTGAAGATTTAGCTAATGAAATTCAGCAACAAAAAAAGTCACCAAGCAGGTAAGGTAAAGAATTATTTGTTTTTGCTGTATTAAATACAGTACATATATTAAAATTATTATTTTTTGTTATTAATTAGAGCTACAAATATCACAATTATGGGTTTTTCTAGAAGTGACACACCACCCGAGTTATGCTCGGTTTTTTTATGAATTTTGACACACTGAGCTCAAAAGGTTGGCCATCACTGCCTTAGAGGGACATCAAAGTGGGCTTTGCTTTGGGTTAAAACAGCGTCAAACACATATGAGGGCTGCATTGCAAGTTACTTGTACTGCCTCACTATTTCCACCGCTGTGGAGAACACGGACTTCACATTTTGAAAAGCCGTTCCTTTGCCAAGAAAACATGTAAACTAGGTCTAATTAGTGCTGTATAATTTAGAGAAAATTATACAATTGAGATGAGTGAAGTGTAGGAAAGGCACCGTTTTTAAGCAATCAGGAATGTTTATTCATTGGCTAATAATTCTAAAAATTGTCTTGCTGGTTGCTTGTGAATGGCATTTTCCGATCTCATTGTGTGTGAAGCAGATCATAGTGCTGACAAGGTGAATACTGACCTTGGGATCATTAGCACAGTGTTTCTGTACACTTTATACGTCTCTGCTTTCCCCACAGGGAGCTGTTGATCTCCGTTTCCATAAAAACTAAAAGGTTTGTTTACGAGATGCTTTAGAGTCTGAGTACAGGTCTGTGACTTTTTAGAGGGCATATGGTTTGTAATTGGGGCCACCGGGCATTGCAGACACAGTACAGTCAATAAGGATGGTGCGCCGCGGCTATCAGAGGGTGAATGAGATGCCGCTGTACCTGTCGCCAGCCATTAAATAGTCTGACAGCTTTGTATGCACATCCAGTCCTGGACATCCTTGTTCCAGGCACGAATGCTGGCTTTCTGGCCTTCCCAGCCTGGCTAATAAATTGACATAGATTGCCTCGCTCCCCTTCTGGCCCCAGACAGGTCCTTCCGGCTGTATCTTAGTATCCTGTTTATTGAAAGTCACTAAGAGCCCAAAAAGTAACAGAAACTTGCAGATCCAGGTTGTGAGAGAGGAGATTTAGCAACACAGGAACATGAAGGCAGACAAAGACCGTACAGCCTGACTAGTCTGCCCATCTCTAAGAAGACAGAGTCCCTATCACCCTGAGTTTGTCCCGTGCTTGCTTGAATTCAGATGCTGCCTTTTTCTCCACTGCTTCCATGTATACAAATATTTTCTTAGACTATCCTGAGTCTCCCCCTTGTACTCTCATCTATAGCCTCTTTTCTGTCAAAATATACTCATCTCTTGAAGGTATTTATCATATCTCCCCTATCTCACCTTTCCTCTAGGGTATACATATGTAGATCTTTCTCTAGCCCCATGTGCTTTATGATGAAGACCACTGACCATGTTAGCAGCCTCCCTCTGGCCCGACTCCATCCTGTTTATTTCCTTTTGAAGGTGCGATCTCCAGAATTGTACTCAGTATTCCCAGTGAGGTCTCACCAGGGACCTGTACAGGGGCAGCGTCACCTCCCTCTTTCTGCTGACCAGTCCTCTCCCTCTGCAGCCAAGCGTCTGACTGGCTTTTACCATCACTTTATTCACCTGTTTGGCCACCGTAAGATACAATCACCCCCAGATCCTGCGCTTCCTTTCTGCTCAGCTTATACTGCTTCCTTGGATTTTTGCAACCCAAATGCATAACCTTGCATTTTTTTAGCATTAAATCTTAGCTGCCAGGACCTTAGAGCATTCCTCGAGCTTCACCAGATCCCTCCTCATGTTTTCCACTCCTTCCTGGCTGTCCACGCTGTTGCAGATTTAATGTTCAGAAGATTTAGGCACAACCTTAAAATAAGAGATCATTTTGTAAGTTCAAGGCGACTTTAGAAATGGAGACCATAGCACAGGTGCTGCTCAGAGGGTCTGCTTTGCTTCTTTTTTGCATTGCAATCAGTTCCTCCTTCTCTTCCTAAGAAACCCTGGGCTACAACTATCAAAAGGCATTGAAATGGGTCAGCGTGACTTATCCACTCTGCAGGCAGGCAAGGGACAGCCTCTCTCTTACTGAACCATATGTGACATCTGACTTTCCAGCCTGGGCATGAATGACTTCACCCTTTCATGACTCTGGGCCATGCGTGGCTTCTTGACTGGCATCAGTTTACATCCCATGAGAAGAATGCAGGTATGAAAGGAGAGGGCCAGCGTGGCTTATTAGGCAGCACAGGTGACTGCCCTGGGTGGTAAAAGTACCCCAGGAGTCTCCCTTCCACCTGGCACTGCTTTCCCTCCATTCGCTTCTGTCTTGCACCTGCCTTGACTCCCTCCAAGCATTCTCCACCCTTTCTTCCAAAGCAGTGGAGCGGCCTGGGCCCTGCTGGTATCAGTGTATGGTGCCAGCAGGAGCAGTAACGCTCCTCCTCTGAACATGGAGAAGCCCTGTGGGCTTTCTGGGAGTAGAAGGGAATAGTGGGGCTGTGGTGGGGAATGGAAGTCCACATGCCCAGGAAAGGAGTGTGCCGATAGCTTCAGGGCCTCAGACCTCGACCGGGGGGGGGGGGGGGGGGTGGAGTTTGGAGGGAGTGAGGGAAGGCATGAATGGATGTGAAAAGGGGCAGGAGTAGTGAAGATCTGGGTGATAGTAAGGAGGTAACACACTTTGAAGCTACCAAGGGCAGCAGCATTCCTGGCACCAGTCCATCAGGGGAGATGGACTTTAGGGTGTGCTGGAGGGAGAAGGAGAGGAAAGCCATGGTTCCTTCCCTCCCACCACCCAGAGTAATTTCGACTCTGGATAAACAACTCCTGACAGATGTGAGGAAGGAAAGATCCTGCTGGGGTGATCTGGGCTTCCTGTAGAAGGGCAGAGGATCGGGCTCATATGGAGCCAATATCCTGGGTGCTGGGAGCCAGTGGGAGCAAACTGTGGAGAAAGATGACAGAATTATGATAGACTGGGTAGCAGATGCTCTGATTTGGATAATCTATGACAAGATGTAAACGAAATATAGCTTGATTTGAATTTAATTAGCATATTGAGCACAACTGTGAAAGAATATCAAATAAACATGTTAAACTCTCATGAGGGGGTTCTGCAGAGCAAAAGATCTGCATCTCACTTTCAGGGCTCAGCGTTTAAAATCAACGTTTCTGTTTGAGGTGATTGATTAAACTATTTACCATTCAAAACTTCATCGAGGCAAAGTGCGTATATGCCTGAAATAGCAGTGCAAAACGTTCCCCAGGAGGATTCCTGGCCGGCGGAGCACATTGAATTGAAGCTGATAAACGCCCTGTAAACTTTCGTTATTTCAAGGTCAGAAGGATAGGAAGAGAGGGTCTACCATTGTCTGTAACTTCTGGAACTGCAAAGAAACCGTGTCCTGAAGCACCTGGTCCTCTACGTGACCCAAATTCCAGGTGCGAAGGAGGGGAGGAATTGAACAAAATTAAGACGAAGACAGCAATCCAGCAGCAAGAGGGGGGCCTTCCTGTCTTTTGCATCGAGTGTCACATGTATGATTTTTTTACCCACCGGTGAGAAGTTGTACATGTGCATGCGATGCAAAGAGCTCCTGGCTCTCAGAGAACGAGTCCGATCTCTGGAGGCTAGAGTGGCAGACCTGGAAGAGCTGAGGCAGGTAGAGAGGTATATAGATGAGACCTTCAGGGACATAGTAGCCAAGTCCCAACTTCAGACTGGCAGCCCTGGTGCTGCCTTGTAGGAGGAAGGTCTCCTGGTCAGAGAGCATCAACCTGGTGCAGCAGGAAAGGATCCTGTAGCAAGGACCTGCTCTCCAGGTGATGCATTGTCCTCTCACAGCAAGATGTCTCCTAGGGCTAATGCCAATCAGCGAAGGATTAGGTCGGCCATCATAGTTGGTGATTTGAATCTTAGAAATATAGAAACATATAGAAACATAGAAATGACGGCAGAAGAAGACCGAATGGCCCATCCAGTCTGCCCAGCAAGCCTCACACATTTTTTCTCTCATTCTTATCTGTTACTCTTAGCTCCTTGTTCTATTCCCCTTCCACCCCCACCATTAATGTAGAGAGCAGTGATGGAGCTGCATGCAAGTGAAATATCTAGCTTGATTAGTTAGGGGTAGTAGGGGCAGTAACCGCCGCGATAAGCAAGCTACACCCATGCTTATTTGTTTTACCTAGACTATGTTGTACAGCTCTTGTTGGTTTTTTTTTTCTTCTCCCCTGCTGTAGAAGCAGAGAGCCATGCTGGATATGCATTGAAAGTGAAGTATCAGGCACATTTGGTTGGGGTAGTAACCGCCGTAACAAGCCAGCTACTCCTCGCTTTGTGATTGCGAATCCTTTTTTTTCTTCACCCCTGTCGTTGAAGCTATGCAGGATATGCGTGAAGCATCAGTTTTTTGTTTTTGTTTTTTTTTTTTTTTTTTTCCCCTGCCGTTGAAGCAGAGAGCTATGCTGGAAATGCGTGATGTATCAGTCTTTCTCCCATGCCGATGCAGCAGAGAACCATGCTGGATATGCATGGAAAGTGAAGTATCAGGCACATTTGGTTTGGGGTAGTAACCGCCGTAACAAGCCAGCTACTCCCCGCGTTTTGAGTGCGAACCCTTTTTCTTCTCCTTTGCCGTTGTAGCAGAGAGCTCTGCTGGATGTGTGAAGTATCAGTTATTCTTCTCCCCTGTCATTGAAGCAGAGAGCTATGCTGTATATGCATTGAAAGTGAAGTATCAGGCATATTTGGTTTGGGGTAGTAACCGCCGTAACAAGCCAGCTACTCCCCTCTTTATGAGTGCAAATCCTTTTTTCCATTACCTCTTGCTGTTGAAGCTTAGAGCGATGTAGGAGTCACAGTAAGCATGTGTATGTTTATTTAATAAGGGTATTGTGTCAATAGCCATCATTCTTGCCCAGAAGACAATTGAGTGTCTTCTGGGCAAGAGGATCACCTAGTAACTTGCCTATCTGCTGTGAAGATGGCGGACCTCACACATCACCTAGATGTGCTGGGGAGGAGCCAGCTGTCATGGTCCATTTGGGTATCAACAACCTAGGAAAATGTGGGAGTGAGGTTCTGGAAGGCAAATTTAGGCTCTTAGAGGTAGATTTTAAAAGGGTTACGAGCATAAGTTATGCGCGTAACTCTTTAAAACCCCCCCTGCGCGCGCGCCGAGTCTATTTTGCATAGGCTTGGCGGCACGCGCAAGCCCCAGGACACGTGTAAGTCCCGGGGCTTTGCTAGGGGGGGCGTATTGGGGGGGGTGGCGCGACGTTCGGGGCGTTCCGGGGGGTGTGGTTCCGGCCCAGTGGTGTTTTGGGGGCGTGGCCGAGGCCTCCAAAATCATTCCCGGGCCGGGGAATTGCGTGGCGGTGGCCGACCAGCAGGCGTAACTTTCGCGATAAAGGTAGGGGGGTGTAGATAGGGCTGGGGGGGTGGGTGGGTAAGGTGGGGGGAGGCCGAAGGAAAGTTCCCTCCGAGGCCACTCCGATTTTGGAGCGGCCTCGGAGGAAACGGGCAGCACGCGCAGGGCTCGGTGTACGCAAGGTGCACAAATGTGCACCCCCTTGCACACGCCGACCCCGGATTTTATAAGATACGCGCGGCTACGTGCTTATCTTATAAAATCCGGCGTACTTTTGTTTGCGCGGGCGTACTTTTCTAAAATTTACCCCTTAGGTAGAAAGCTTAAATCCAGAACCTCCAGGGTGGCATTCTCTGAAATGCTCCCCATTCCAAGTGCAGGTCCCCAGAGGAAGGCAGAGCTCCGGAGTCTCAATGCGTGGATGAGACGATGGTGCAAAGAAGAGGGATTCAGTTTTGTAAGGAACTGGGGAGGCTTTTGGGGAAGGGGGAATTTAGCAAGTAGCTCATTTAAACCAAATTGGAGAAAAGTATTTTTCACTCAAAGCATAGTTAAGCTCTGGAATTCATTGCCAGAGGATGTGGTTACAGCACTTTGTGTAGCTGGGTTTAAAAAAGGTTTGTATAAGTTCCTAGAAGATAAGTCCGTAAACTGCTATTAATCAATAAGGAATAGATACTGCTTGTTAACAGGATTAGTAGCTTGGGATCTACTTAATGTTTGAGTACCTGCCAGGTACTTGTGACTTGGATTGGCCACTGTTGGACACAGGATGTTGGGCTTGATGAACCCTTGATCTGACCCAGTATGGCAAATCGGTCCTCATAAGAACATAATAAAGGGGGAACTCACTGTAGCTATGCTGAAGGCCAACTAGCAATGCCATGTGTTCGTGCTAAATAAGGTGTCTTGATGTGGGTTTAGAGAAATTCCTGGAAATTGAGTACATTATAAACATATCCATAAGTTCTTTTGCACTGTAAATTCCTTTTTTGCTATGATGATATTTCAAGCATTCCCACACTCCGGACATGTGCTTTGCTTCAGTTTCCTATGACTGTGCAATCACCGCAGCAGTGACCTTCAAGGAAATCATTCATTCATTTTTGGGTTTGTTATTTTGCCTGAATCATTGTCTTCCACACCTGAACTTTCAGCCTATGTGGAGCCTGCCCTGTCCTCACTCTCAGACATTTATGATGGGAGAGTGGGGGGAGGTTTTGGAGTTTCTGGGGAAAAAAAAGTCCATAAATAATTATCTAGATAGACTTGGGAAAGCCACTGCTAATCCCTGGGAGTCAGCAACAAGGAATGGATCCACTCTTTGGAATCTGCCAGGTACTTCTAGAGATTTCGAGTGGCCATTGTCAGAGACAGGATGCTGTGCTCAGTGAAAATTTGGTGTGGCCCAACATGGCACTTCTAATGTTCTTATAGTCTTGGGAGGAGGGATGTATAAGTGTTTGTGTGCATGTGTTGGGGGGTGGGAGGAGGTATGTATAAGGGTGTGTGTGTGCATGTGTGTGTGTTGTCTTTTTCTCCCTCTATAACCCAATCATTGTAACGACAGTCTCTGATAGCGTGCTGCAGATCTGTTACATGTACCTCTTGAATCCCATGTTGTTGCCATGCAGTGGCTGGGATCCCCTCCCCTTTACTGGTCCTATGGGCAGAAGCTGGGCCTGGGAATTGAACTCTAGTTCTCAGCATAGCCTTGGGTCAGCTCTAGGAAGCTCCTCTTTGGAATTCAGCCATCAGCTAAATGTGGCATTCCAGCCTCCATGCAACTATTACTGTCTTCCAGCTTCTTGGGTTGAGAAAATGACCTCAGCATTGAAGACTGATAAGATCCCTTGTGTATATTTTACTGAAGTACCAGTAGTAATTATTTATACAGCATGTTGATTGTACACCATGCTGTACTTATGGTTACAGTGTCCCTGCCCTGAAGTATCTAAGCTTGAATGGTGGACAGGGGTCACGAGCTCTCCTTAGAGTTGCTGAATCAGAGCCAGGAGACTGATACAACTTTGTGTTCTCTTAAAGGGACAGTGCATGTAAATACTAATCCTTCTCCCAGTTCCACTCCCCTGGAATGCCTGTATATTGGGTATGTAAAAGTGCGTACAAAATTTGGGTTTTATGTGCATAAGTGCCTTTGAAAATTACTCCCTACGCTAATGGTGTGGTGGAAATTAAAAGTTAAGTGCAATAGCTTTACATGAAAATCGTGGCACAGTGAGCTTTTCTCATGCTCGCTGTAACACGGAACTGTGAGGGCAGTATGTGGATCATCATGTGAAATGTGCAGGGGATATCATGCAGTGGGCTCATTTTGTAAATTGAATTGAGATTGCATAATCAGGAGTCAATTGGACTGTTGTCAGTAACTCAGCTAGGAAAATAATGTCCCAGTCAGGGCTGGCTTTAGGGGTGTGTGACCTGTGCATCCCCATCAAAATGATTTCTCAAATTTGTTCCTCTGACGACCAAGTCTTCCAGGAGAAGAAGCTTCCTTTTATGACATTTAATACTGTTTAAGGATTTCTGGCTACACTGGGTGACTATATCCTTTTCAGCCATCACTTCATTTTCTATTGCTGTAGCTTCTTCATTATCCAGTGCAGAAAATGTATTTATGTAAGGGTAACAGCAGAGAAAGAGGCTTTATTCTGCCAGAGCCCACTACAATCTATTTATTTCTGGGTTTCTTAATTCTGTGTGTCTGACTTCTCTGTGGGAATGGGTATTCAGAATGCTACACATTTGGGGACATTGGGTGTCATGGGTCTTGTTTTATCAGAGCCCACTGTAAATTTTATTCTTGGGTTTCTGAATCCTCTGAGGGAGCTGGGGGAGATATTCTGGATATTGCAAGATAAGGGAAGATCTTTGAAAACTGAATAATTTTCTTTTTAAATTAGTCACCTGATTTTTCATTGCAGACAGCTGAAAGCAAATTGGACAACCCTTAGATCTCCAAATGGTAGACCTTGGGACATAAATATCAAAAATACTACACTGAATAAAAGACATTCTGCAAATAGTGACTAACACAAATTGTTAGACTGGTAATTAGGTATTATAATATTCATTTAACCTAAGTCCTTGGAAGAACTATTTAAGAAGAAAACACCCGGGGGGGGGGGGGGGTGGATAGGGTGTGAGAGAACAAACAATTTTTGTAGATACTGCCTCTTTTTTAAATTAACAAACACTATAATTAAATATACACTAGCAAGGAATCAAAGAATACTATCAAGCTAGGACAAATATGTCAAGATTTCAAACCATGTACAAACACAGAAATACAGAAGAATAGAACAATGTCGGCAAGAATCAATCTATATTATGATAGCAAATTAATATCCAACTTATCTGGCCTTAAGCTCAGTGGATTTATTTCTAATCCTAGCTCTTTCTCTTTCTCTAATGCCATTTTGTTGTCCATAATCTTGATATTCTCCCTGTAGAGGTTTAGAAAACATACTTAAACTAATTAATTATTTGTAATTTGCTGGTGAGGCCTCACCCGCCAATTCTCCAAAAAATTATTGACAAAGAATGCAAGAGAACCCAAGCCATTGTAATTTTTACTGCAATTCAAAAAGAGTGTTTTTTAAGCTTGGTACCCAGGAGCTGCATCAGATCACATCCATCTGCACTGAGTGCATCTCGTGGCCTTACCCCCAGGACTGGAAGCATTCAGCATGGGGACTGGGCAGCTGTCAGTGAAGGAAGCAGTCCTGGCTGGAGTGAAGTGAATAAAGGAAGCTCTACGTGCTGGACAGATATAAGAGCCCTCTCCTCCTCCTCCTGCTGGGATACAGGGAGGTTTTTGGATGGGGTTGTGCTCCACTTTAAGGGGAAGGGGGAGGATCAGGCCGTTGAGCCCATGACATTTTTTAAACTTGGGGGGAGAGCATGTTAAGGCAGCTCCTGCCTGAGCTACCTGTAGAAATGCAATTCTTCCAAGCAGAGTTAGCTGAGTAAGTTTATCTGGCTGGCGTTGAATATCAGTGCTAGTGAGATACAATTGGGCTAGGCTAAGTTCTAGCCAGTTCATGATATTCCCAACTAAAACCAAAGTCTTCTGAATATCGATTCCCCTCCCCCAGGCGTTGAGAGCTTTCTATACTGTATATAACATTTTTTACACAGTTTTCCAAATATCTTTCTTACAGATATTCTGTCACTAACTACTGTTGCTGTACTTTTAACATTATTCTGGCTAGATTTTCTCTCTGCTGTTGCCTGTAGAAAACTCATTATATCAGGAGAGTTCATTTCCCTCCTAAAACATTGCAACTGGCAGGAAAGCAAAGGTGCAATCCCGTGCAAGCCTTTCGAACTTACTTGGCTTCAGTTCAGTTATAAATTGTTCTCTGATCATTAGACTCGGGATAAACCAAAATGCTTTGTTAAGAGTCGCACTCCTGTTAGAATAAATTATACTGCCAAATTATTATTCACTCTGATGAGAGATTCCGCTGCCATTTGTGCTAGGACTTGTAGATTTGTTTTGTGCTTTGAGGTTACATCACAGGCTATGTGCTTGGCTGTGCGGGATGCAGATCTCGGTCTGCTCTAGATGCTCCTCACACATGCTTGCAATTTCCTATAATACTACAGGTCCTTTTTTTAAGGTCCTTCTGTATCTTCTTTTTAGATTTTCCTCCAAGCAGAAGCATGAGAGAGCACTGGATTTATTATGCATATCTGTGCTGGCAGGGCTGGAGAACTCAAGACAATTTTCAAAGTGAGATAAATAATGATGATGATTTTCTTGGCTAAATAGTGATTGAGTAAATAGCCTTATTGGGAGATGACCATTCTAACAGTGGAGCAGCATGGGGTGATGTTTTGCCTGGGACCGAGAATAACATGTGTAGATTGTACTCAAGTCCACATGCATTATTTTCAGTGGAAAAGTCTACCCATGCCAAGAACAGACTAAACAGTACCCTGGCCTTTATCCTGAAGTGGACAGCCTCAAAATGTCCCACCCCCCCATCCTCCAGTACTGGAAATATTAATCGATGTTATCCAAGAAGCTCCAGTACTATTGCTCTTAGTAATTCTGTTGTTGCCCATTCATTACGTGAACAAGACAGAGACGAGACGCTCCCAGGCAAAGGCTGCTTCACTATCAGGAGGAGTAGCCTAGTGGTTAGAGCAGTGGGCAACGAACCCTCCTGATGTTGCTCCTTGTGACCTTGGGCAAGTCACTTTACCCTCCATTGCCTCAGGTTCAGACTTAGATTGTAAGCCCTCTGGGAATAGGGGAATATCTTCAGTACCTGAATATAATCCGCTTTGAAGCGCTGAAAAAAAGTGTGAAAAGCGGAATATAAATCTAAATATTGGATGAAGCTATAGATCGCACCTGCTAAGTGCAGTCTTGCATTGCCTGTTAGGTCAGTAGTGTACAAGCAGGAGAGTGAGGAGGGGGCTTGAAAGGTGTCGATCACTGCTATAAGGGTCTTACTACTTTGCGTTGCTTCCCTCTGCACTGTACATGAAATCCAATCTCATTGCCAAGCACAGTTGCTCACTCCACAGGGCATTCACTTTCTGCTTTCCCAGGTGTTTTCATTTCTTATTTTGCAGTCATACAAGATTGGAATCCTGCTAGGAGATTTGTGCAATCAGGCAGTAAACCCAAATAAAGAAATTAAAATGGAAATCCTAATCATGATGAAAGCAAATTAAGCGCTATGCACTTACCTGGCTCCCGTTACACATCATCTAATCCCTTGTGTGATCAGCAGGAAGATTGGCAATTTGTGGAATTATTATTAGCACGGCTGCATTATAAGATTCAGGAATATCATTTACAGTTTCATGTCTCTTTCATGCTTGGATTTTAGTGATGAAAGGGAAGGCACCTTGGTCTCTTTGTCCAGCTTCCTTCATGAATGGAAGTGGGGGCTGAGATGTGTCTGTGTTTTGGGGGGGGAATCATCATGTTTCCGATATCAGTTTTCTGAATCCCTAGGAAATTTACTCCAGGGCAGGATTGCAACTGGAAACAGAAAACTTGAATTAACTGCATTCCAATAGCAGATAAAAAAAAAATATTAATATGACCATGGACACATTGGAAGAAAGATGCTAGGATGCCAGATTGTGCTGTAGAGAAGTTGTAAAGTTAGCTGGATACATTTATGTGCCTAACTCAGCAGCACGGCCACACCACTGAATATCCCAGCTCAGCTAACTGCTGGCCAAATAGTGGTTGAAAGTGGACCACCATGTTCCCCAGTGATGCTCCTGTACCTGACGACAAAAAATTAATTATGTGGTTTGGCCACCTTATAAGAATGTCCTGTAATAAGCTGCCCCCAAATTTTATGTACAATGAAAATGGATGAAAAGCCAGAAGAGCCGTAGAAGATGGGGAGATAACATCAGGGATGTATTGAGGTCGATATTCAGTGCTACTTAGCCAGATAAGTTCAGACTTATCTGGCTGGATAAGTTAATCCTGCTGTTGAGTAGGTGTACAGTTAACTGGATAAATCGTATCTGGCTCTCTCAAACTTATACAAATATATTCATTGCCACACTGCTGAATATTCCAGCTAACATAGCCAGATATGTTTATGTGGCTAATATTATCTGAATATCTATCTCACTGAATCCACATTGGAGAGAAATTTTAAAAGCAGTGTCAAGACCTGATAACCATCTTGTACTCGTTCTCGATACTCGATGGAGAGAAGAGGATAGGAGCAGTAGAAGACTGATTCTAAAGCCTCAGTTTTTAATCATTGCCAAATCACTTTAGAAAAAGAAGTAAGATATCACTGTGCTTCTCCTATTCCATATCCATGGCAAATTATACTTATTTATTTGTAAGCCTTTGATATTCCTCCTTTTCTAAAGTTAGGCCCAAGTTGGAATATATGAAGTAACAAAGCAGTAAGTGCATTCGTCATCCACGCACACAGATACGATACACAGATTGCAAGGCAGTAGGTGCATACATCGTGCACGGACAAAGATACGATACACAGATTGCAAGGCAGTAGGTGCATACGTCGTGCACGCACACAGATACGATACACAGATTGCAAGGCAGTAGGTGCATACGTCATGCACGCACACAGATACGATACACAGATTGCAAGGCAGTAGGTGCATACGTCCTGCACGCACACAGATATGATACACAGATTGCAAGGCAGTAGGTGCATACGTCATGCGTGCACACAGATACGATACACAGATTGCAAGGCAGTAGGTGCATACGTCCTGCACGCACACAGATACGATACACAGATTGCAAGGCAGTAGGTGCATACGTCCTGCACGCACACAGATACGATACACAGATTGCAAGGCAGTAGGTGCATACGTCATGCGTGCCCACAGATATGATACACAGATCTGAGATAGCTTTCAAAAAAATAGGAAGTGAGATATTTATTTAAAAATTCTTCTAACCCACATGTTCCATACAGACGTCCACAGAGGCTTACATAGTATCACATACATAATCATAAAAACAAAATTGAGACAAAGTTTACAAAGAGTTAAGCAAAGTAGAAAGACACGCTTTTTTAAAAAGTACGTTTTTAGTGCTTTCTTAAATAAGAAAATGCCATACTGGGTCAGACCAAGGGTCCATCAAGCCCAGCATCCTGTTTCCAACAGTGGCCATCCAGGGCATAAGAACCTGGCAAGTACCCAAAAACTGTCTATTCCATGTTACCATTGCTAATGGCAGTGGCTATTCTCTAAGTGAACTTAATAGCAGGTAATGGACTTCTCCTCCAAGAACTTATCCAATCCTTTTTTAAACACAGCTATACTAACTGCACGAACCACATTCTCTGGCAACAAATTCCAGAGTTTAATTGTGCATTGAGTAAAAAAGAACTCTCTGCGATTAGTTTTAAATGTGCCCCATGCTAACTTCATGGAGTGCCCCCTAGTCTTTCTACTATCCGAAAGAGTAAATAACCGATTCACATCTACCCGTTCTAGACCTCTCATGATCTTAAAGACCTCTATCATATCCCCCCTCAGCCGTCTCTTCTCCAAGCTGAAAAGTCCTAACCTCTTTAGTCTTTCCTCATAGGGGAGCTGTTCCATTCCCCTTTATCATTTTGGTAGCCCTTCTCGGTACCTTCTCCATCGCAATTATATATATATATATTTTTTTTTTTCTTACAATAAGTATCATTCAAATTTTTCAATATTCAAAAAGTTTGAATATCCTTAAAGTATACAAGATGTACAAAATAACAGCAAATCACTGATTTTAGACCATATTGATAACATTTCTTGTATACAGTTACTAAACCAATGGGGAGCTCCGAGCAAAGTATATATAAAATTACAAAGTACTCAATATATAACAGAACTGGACTATTCTTTCTTCCCAACTAATAATTAGATCACGGTACTATTCCCCTCTTTTGAGTTCCTTCGCTCTTCCAGATATTTCTCTAAATGAAGTGGATCATAATAAACGTATCTGACCCCATCTACCCGCATGACACATTTACATGGGAATCTTATCATTATTTGTATTCCATATGTTCTTGCAGTATTAGCCAAGGCGATAAATCTTTTTCTTTTTTCTTGTGTCTCCTTAGAGACATCTGGATATATCCAGATTTTTTGGCCCAAGTAGAGGGAAGATCTTTTAATCATAAAAGCTTTTAAAACTCTGTCTCTATCCAGAGACTGCCATTAGCAATGGTTACATGGAATAGACTTTAGTTTTTGGGTACTTGCCAGGTTCTTATGGCCTGGATTGGCCACTGTTGGAAACAGGATGCTGGGCTTGATGGGCCCTTGGTCTGACCCAGTATGGCATCTTCTTATGTTCTTATCTTCTCTGATAACTTCCACCCATCTGCTGAGCGTAGTCAGTTCTCTTCTTTTCTTACATAGGGGAAGGGAAGTTTTTAGTGTCCCTGTGGTGCAGAGCAGGAGATATCCATAGTTACCAGCACCTGTTGGCTACCATATCTTCTGTCTGACAAAATAACTTCTTGGTGGTCTTGTTCTTGTTCTAACATTTTACAACTGCTGAAAACCACTCTCTATCCAAACAAGTCGCTGACTCCTCAGTCTATTTTCAAGCAAAGAAATTTTTAAAAAGCATTCAACAGAACTATCCCAAACCTTTCTGTGAATTTTAGCTTCTGTGGTGCTTTCCTACCTTCATTTCTCCTCCAGCCATTAAAATTCATTGCACCTCAATCATATTTTTATGAGACAAACCAGAAAAGCTTTAGGACATGAGGTGAATCCATATTGCATTTGCAGCAGGAATTCATATATAACTTGGACCACAGCTGGTGCAAGAGTATTAGATGCCACAGGCGAAGCTTCAGCCATGCTGGCTCCTGCTACCACAGATAAAGGTCCTGGGAGCATGACTGGTGGTTTCAGGGCTGCCGGGAACCCTGACTGCAGCGCCACTGAAAGCAACCAGTGCCACCACTGGAGAGAGCCAGGAGGTACAGGAAAAGGCAGGGAGCTCGCGTTACCACGGCAAGGCTGAGGCCCTCAATGGATGGCAGCCTGGTCCAGTGCTTATGTCCCCAGAGCTGTGACACTCTTTGCAGCCTCCTAGGGCTTCTAGTGGCTCTGAACTGGACTTTCCCCATGCAGGCAATGTAATGGAATTGTTTATCCTAAATTTCACAATTCTTGCTAAGGATATGTTCGGCCTGTAAGCTGAGAGAGGACATAAACTAGGGGGCAAATCTCCAGATAGTTATGAATGAAGGCTCCTGGCCCCAGATCTGGTTCTGATTGAGCTGGAAAGAAGTGGGACTCAATGTTCAGAGACCTATTCCAGGCCTAGGTGGATTCTCATAACCGCTAAATCTCTGGAGTAGCTGACTCGTTAGCCAATGCCTGCTCGGGTCCTGTGAAGGAGGTGGATTGGCCCGATGCTGGATTAGGCAGGAAGGCACAGGGATGCCTCCGGGCTGCCAGCTGGCACTTCCTGCACAGCAATGCCGCCTTCTGCAGGAGCTTCACAAATAACAAATCGCACCTATCTCTTAGAATGGCCAGAGTGTGTGAAATAGCAAAGTGTGTGTGTTTTTCCTGTTCTGATTTTGGCTGGCGTGCATGAATGTTCTTCTGTGTGCAATATGCATGGAATCGACCTTTCTCTCTCTCTCTCTCTCTCTCTCTGGGGCTGTCTCGTCTTCTGCCCGCCTGCTTCACTGTGTACGACAGCTTGCTCCTTCTGACTGGAGCATCCCTTTCTGCTGCCAGGCTGTCTGCTCTCGTGCGTCGCTGCTTGTGACTTCGCGCCCTGGCTGAGTCTGTCACAGTCACAGAACAAGGCCTTTTGTAATTACCGAACCCAATGAGATGTTTGCTGGCCATCCCTAGGCTGCTGGCCGTGCCCCCTCCCTGCTGATGTCAGCTGGGGGCAGGGGCGGTGCTATCATGAGGCAGGGAGAGGCGGCCGCTTCATGCGGCAGGATTTTGAGGTGGCAAAAAATGCCCCTCAGAACGCCGCTGGGGCATCTGCCTCACCCTGCCTGCCCCTAGCGCGGCTGCAGGAGGGATGGGGCGGGGTGAGCAAGGGGCAGGGCAGAGTGGGGGGGGGGGGGGAGTGAGGAGGGCACCATCTCATCCCTCACCTCAGGCAGCAGATTGCCTTGAGCTGCCCCTGGCTGGGGTAGATTTGTAGGAGACATCATGATGTATATTTAAGTGTTTAGCAAACAAAGGTGTGAGGAGTACTTTTAAATCCAAATTTTCAGGCGGATATTCCAGCTGCTCAAATATTGATCAGAGATCACAATTGCCTTATTTCAGTATTGCATGCTTATTGATAATTCAATAAATTGTAGTTCCAATGATATTATCACTGTGCCAAATCAAAGTTTGAAAAGCCGTGGTCCCCCAGCGTGGCCATGTTTCACCTGTCTGCCTCTTGGGGAGGAACTGAAAAAGCTGCCTTCCCAGTGAAACACCATATTTAAATGCAGCAGTTATGCTTTGCAGGATGAAATCGAGGTGGCGGCCTCTGCGCGTGGGAGCAGCAGTACCTTTCCACTAACTGAGCCACTTGACTGCTGGCATTTGGACTTGTCCAGTTAAGGTAATTGGATAAGTTAGATCGGCGGCAGAGCAGGTATAACTTATCCAGCTAAGCAGCACCAAATAGGGGATATTCAGCCGCATAAGCCGAGCTACTGTAAGTTATCTGGCTCAGTCTTCTCCACATGGAGGTCAATATTCAAAAGTAAACATTGAAAGGGCTAACTTGTGAGTTATCCATCTAAATAGCTTTGAATGTTGACCTCATGATCCATGAAAGGACTGGGGACCCCCTCGAATGCTTCTGGCAGGTCTTGGGGTCAGCTTGTCTCGTTAGGTTAGTAAAGATTCGTCCTACCACTTCCCCCTTTTTTTCGATAAAGCCCTCATTTTTTCTGATCTTCTTCGCAGGCCTTTTTATTCTGTTTTTAATACCATCATTATCTTCATAATTCTGTAAACTCCTCATCTACTTTCTGTGAATTTCCCAGGGAATTGTGTGTCAGTTAGGGCCCATTTAAAAGTTTAAATTCTGATTTCCCTCCTGCTTTTTGTCTTTATGTCCTACAATCTCACGTTCTGCTTGCTGTTTTCCCAAAATGTTCTGTAAGGGAGCAGCAGGTCCTGGTTTGTGAGGATCAGAGCCCTGCTGCCCCTGATCTGCTTTGGGAACTCCTCCTCATCCTCTTTAGTTATCCTTACAGCGTTTACATGAAGAGAAATGTCTCTTAATGCTAACATTTTATCGTCTTCCAATATTTTACTTCCACTTTTCCAAAACATGCCAACAGAGGAGGTGACGGTTTGATAGGGTCTTGGAGCACAGCCTGTCGCCTCCCTGCCGCATTGAATGTGCCGCTAGTTACGGACAGATGCTGAGTTTGCTGACTTCTCTTTTTCTCTTCTTCTGCCCAGGTACACGGTTTTGCACAACGGGAATCACCAGGAACATGAAAAACTTCCCATCCATAATGATCCAGAGTCCCAGGAATCCTGTTTCTGACTCGCAGCGTGATGCATTCAGATCTGACCGGCACGTACTGGTCAGGAAGAAGTGTCCAGGGCCAGGGCAGCCACAGGTTTCACAGCATGCGCTCGCCTCGGCCAGCGGTGAGGCCACGAGGAACAAGCGAGGGCTGCAGGTCTGGGGAGCTCCACGGACGTGTGGCTTAGGCAGAAGGGGTCCTCAGGGGTCTGAGGCTTATCTGGCCCTCACCAGGGCAGCTTCTTCACTAGTTTTAAGCAATGCTTTTCTTCCCTCCAGTCTTACCGTTGTATGTTCTGCCATTTTGCTGTGGCAGAAAATATTTGTGCTTTTTGAAGACTTAGAGGGATGATGTGCTCCACATTGTAATGTAGTAAGAGGACATGACCCAACCAATAGCCCTTCTGCCACTTTTCACTAGACGTAGTGTTTATATTATGTTATAAAGAAAGCTTTGCCCTGTAACTCTTCCTCTTCTGTGCAGGATCTGCCTGAGGCTCGTGTGTGGGCCTGGCTGCTGCATTTCATAGTCAGATTTCAGCAAACTTTCCAGCGACAGCTGGTGCTAGAATGGAGGGTAGGATTCATTTTTGTAATGCGGCCCCAAACTGGACCTCACCAAATGGATGTGGGCATGGGGAGCGGGTGGGTGACACTAAGTGTTGGTGAGGGGCTAATGCTGGAGGTGGAAGTAATACTTAGCGGGCGCGAGAGAATAAAATGCAGCCATCACCTCCCGTGCTGTGGGATCCACTTCCATTCAGGGGATTCCAGCGAGTCAATACGATGCCTTCTTGGGATGTTCAGCTACTAACAAGGGCTGCACGTAAAGCAGTGAGAGGGAAGAGGACTGTTTTCTACATTCAAAATCCAGGAAAGGAGTGGCTGCACGAAGAATAGATTTCTTTTTTTGTCTTTGTACAGTGCATAACTGAATTGTAGGGAATGCTTATTCGCTTAATTGTTTTAGTACAAGTAACCAAAGCGATGCAGTTCCTGCCCCCAAGGCATTTTAGCGGGCCTGTTCACCTTGGCGTAGAAGGATGCGGGCAGTACTTCCCCACAGAAACATATCATGGCAGGGTTTAGAGGGGTGTCCTCATGCGTGAGAATGGGGTGACACAGCTTCAGTCCCCAAAGCCCCGTCTGACCCACCTTCCTGCATTAGCAGACTTCTGTACCATGTAGATACTGTGCATGAATTTATTTAAAAAAACAGTTTTATGAAAGGGGATTGTCAGGTTCCTCCCATACACGTCTGAATGTTTATATGGGCGGAGCGGCTCGCGGCCTGGTCTCACCCCATCCAGTGAGGGGATGCTGCTTCCCCAAATGCAAACTCGTCTGCTTTTATAGTTCCTTGCATGTAATCCTGTCCTCGTTTGCTACTGTCCGTCTCCCCCCCCCCCCCCCCCCCCCCCTCTGTCTCTGCTCCTTCCTGCGTGCGTAGCGTTCCCTTTTCCTGGTGTCGCCAGCTCCTTCTGGCCATGGGTGCTGCTGTGGCTCTTGGCACTCTCTGCCTCAGATTTTCGGAGCATAACAAAGCCAGCAGGGTCTCTGTTTACCTCCTCCGCTCCTGGAAGAGCACCAGATCCAAAGATGAGCGCCGTTGCTTGGGAACGAAAAAACATATTTTGTTACATTTGTGAAAATCATGTACAGATTTTTATTTATGGAAAGAAAAAAACAAATGGACTTTCTTTATTATTTTTAAAGGTATTTTAGTGACGAGCTTCCGGTCATGGGAGCTTAGCATGTTGTGAATTTTTTGTTGCTATGTGACAGACATTTACTGTAAAACGACCAGTTTTGAACAAAGTTAAAAAAAAAAAGTATTGGGGAAAAAAAAAAAAAGGCTGCATAGAAGAGGTTAGAAAAGGTTTAAGAAGCTGCTTCATGAGGCAGGATCCCTCCCCACTGTGCCAAGGACATGCAGCAGGGGAAAGGTTTTTAAGACTGTGCCAACTGAGTGCCCTTTATCGTTGCAAGGATCGAGGGGCGAGAGCCCTCTTGAAGTGACCATTTCTCATCAGAAAATGTTGTAGAGTACAGGAAGAGAAAACAAGCCCCCTCAGGACCCTTCATCCTACCCCTAACAGGTGCAGCAGGAATGGCCAAGCGGTTTCCACTGTGGAACTAAAGAAGGAAACGTGGGGCGTACTGGGAGAGAGGTCAGTGTGGGGGGGGGGGCTCACCTCTGCCCAGATGCAGTTGGTTAGCCTGAAATTCTAGGTCTGGACCAACCTCACAAGAGGAGGAGAGATGGGAACCCCCTGGAGTTCAGAGCCAATCACTGGGTCACACCTTGTAAGGCTTTCCCTAATGCAATCATTTAAAATGATTTTGTTTTCTGCCATTTCCAATCTGATTCAACACAAGTTTTCATTTTGTTCAGGTGATTTAGCGAGTGCTAAAATGCAGAAATAAAATGACCCCGCCCCCTGAAATTAAATAGCAAAAGAAAAACAAAACACAATTAATTTTCCTAAGCTTACCCCTGTTGCCTGCAATGTTTTCACAACTTGAAGTTCATGGTTTGCAGTTGCTGCTTCATTCCCCAGAAGAAGGTAGTTTTGAGGGTTACACGGGTGTATGTACTGTCCTGTCCCATCCTCTGAACCCCATATCTCACTAAATCCAAGTGTAAAGCCACCTCCCTTCCTCCCCCCCCCCCCCCCCCCCCCCCCCCCCCCACCAAAAAAAAAAAGGTCAGTTTAGACATTCGGAGTAAGGGTGGGATAGAGTTCAGATTCCTCATAAAATCATCTCTGTCACTCAGGAAGTTACAAACTTATTCTAGGGTAGGCGGAAGCCGTCTAATCCCAGAGCTATGTCCTGTGATGTGCTCTTAGGCCTCAAACATATTCTAGGGTAGGCGGAAGCAGTCTAATCCCAGAGCTATGTCCTGTGATGTGGTCTTAGGCCTCAAACGTATTCCAGGGTAGGCGGAAGCCGTCTAATCCCAGAGCTATGTCCTGTGATGTGCTCTTAGGCCTCAAACGTATTTCAGGGTAGGCGGAAGCCGTCTAATCCCAGAGCTATGTCCTGTGATGTGGTCTTAGGCCTCAAACGTATTCCAGGGTAGGCGGAAGCCGTCTAATCCCAGAGCTATGTCCTGTGATGTGGTCTTAGGCCTCAAACGTATTCCAGGGTAGGCGGAAGCCGTCTAATCCCAGAGCTATGTCCTGTGATGTGGTCTTAGGCCTCAAACGTATTCCAGGGTAGGCGGAAGCAGTCTAATCCCAGAGCTATGTCCTGTGATGTGGTCTTAGGCCTCAAACGTATTCCAGGGTAGGCGGAAGCCGTCTAATCCCAGAGCTATGTCCTGTGATGTGCTCTTAGGCCTCAAACGTATTTCAGGGTAGGCGGAAGCCGTCTAATCCCAGAGCTATGTCCTGTGATGTGGTCTTAGGCCTCAAACGTATTCTAGGGTAGGCGGAAGCCGTCTAATCCCAGAGCTATGTCCTGTGATGTGGTCTTAGGCCTCAAACGTATTCTAGGGTAGGCGGAAGCCGTCTAATCCCAGAGCTATGTCCTGTGATGTGGTCTTAGGCCTCAAACGTATTCTAGGGTAGGCGGAAGCCGTCTAATCCCAGAGCTATGTCCTGTGATGTGGTCTTAGGCCTCAAACGTATTCTAGGGTAGGCGGAAGCCGTCTAATCCCAGAGCTATGTCCTGTGATGTGATCTTAGGCCTCCAAAACTGCATGACAAGTTGTCAGGAAGGTGATGTGCGGTGACTTCTTATATTTTCTCTCCTTCCTTTTTTTTAAAATTAATATTCTTCTGCGTGCCGTAGTATGATTTAGTTGCTAGACCATCTCCAGCGCTCTGTTACATTCATGAGAAATGCAAAAGGGTTTTGAAAAGAGGATGAAAGGTGAAAGGCAAACCTTGGCTATTAAGGAAGCAAAGTGTTGTTAGTCTGAGCTCCACCATTCGTTGGTGACTTCATGGCTCGTAGATGGTAACGTGCATCACTTCCATGGCAGAAAGTCTGGGATTTAGAAGCAGTGATTCATCATTGCTGCTCTGTTTTCATTATCCTGAACGTGTTTTGGGGTTAGAATGTGATTTTGAACTGTTATGGGCTTCTTGGGGGTGAAAGGGAAGTTTATTTTTGTTTTAATAAAACTGCTATAGCAAAGCTTATTGTTTCCCTTTAAATTCATATCTGTTATTTCAGGACAGTATAAAAGTGTTTCCACCCTGGGGATGAGAGGGCCCGGCACAATGTTAATTTTGATCTAGTTTACCCTTTTCCAAGTTCTACAACCTTGTTCTATGTAATGCCTCTAGGCAAAAATTTATGTTCAGTTTCAATGTAAACCGATGTGATCTGTATTTCATACAGGAACACCGGTATAAAAAAAAAAAAATCTAAAAATAAATAAATACATCTGCAAAACTGACCCCCACTCACACCCCCACCCAGTTCTGCTGTACTTTCAGTCCCCCAATTATAGCTCAGAGCACGGAGGGCCCCCATCTCTGGAACCTGGCAGAGGAGGGTCCAGACTTCAAAGCCTGAAATAATGTTCACTACCTTTTGCTAATCTAGAATTATTATCCTGCACGGCCCCAAAGCTACCATTTCTGTTATAGCAGTGCTTGCTTTAACATAAACCTCCATTTTCCTGGCGTGAGCTTCAGCCTGTTGAGTCACATCCCTTCTTCCCCATGCACTGTTTAACCACATTAGAAGGCAACTGGAGCAGACGTGCTGGGGAAAGTACATTTTTGTAAAAACTATTTTGTGAAAAAATACTTTCATGAAGTCCTTTTAGTTTTCCCTGTGCTGTTTGGTGCTGGAATGTCTGCATGTCCAGAAACTGTAATTTGTCTTAGCTGGAGATAATTCCTGGGAGGGGAGGTTGTTTCAACCCTGCTGTAAAGTTTGGCCTTCGGCAAGCCTGCAGATGTGTGCTCAGTGTACAGTGCTCAGTAAACAGCAATGTAAAGACAGTGAGCCCGATAGCCATAAAGCTCAGCACGTGTATTGTGAGGTCACACCCTTCCAGAAATAAACACCTCTGTATGAAATACACTGTCCGTGTCCTTTATTTCTGTCATCTTCCTTACATTTGGTTTTATTTTTCTTGCTTCGCAGTTTTCTCCTGATCCTTTTTGGCTACCGTATCCATTCAAAATTAGGCTTTTCCCCTTCTGGACTCCCCCCTCCTAACCTAACCTTGCCAACTCTGTCCTGGGCCTCAAAGCACAGATCCTTCTAAAACCCTCTACATGGCCAGCATTAGACACGGTGCGGTCAATATCCAAAGTCTTCACGTGTGTATCTTTTCAAACTAGGCCCACGCAATCCCAGTTTTTAAACGTTATCCCCACCAGCCGCAAATACATTTTGTGCCCATGAAAATTAGCCGGGCAGAAAGGGTGCCAGTGGCAGTGTCCTGGGATGGGATGTAGCCAATGAATACACATAGAGAGCACGCTCCGGCTAATGTTACGTGGTCAGAAAAAGAGCTGTTCCCAGATAAAGTTAGGCATGTACTTTCTCCTGAAATATTCAGCAGCAGACTCGTGCATGTAAGTTGCACTGAAAATCTGTGGAACGTTCTCCACATAACTTTCCCCGGAATATTTTTGCTAAAATATTGACCTCACTGGGGTCCTGGCCAGGAAGTAAGACCTGGGTTTAGCTAGGGTCAGGTGCCCTGAACTAGGGGACATGAAAAGCGCAACCAAACCTTCCATTTTGTTTTCTGCCATTTCAAAGTCAAAGAAAAAGAATAATCCAATGAAATTTGTTGGAGGTTTTTTTTTTGTTTTGTTTCAGTTTGGACTGCAGTCCCTGCCAATCCTTAATGCTGTCAAAAGTCCCCACTGTAATAAAAACCCCTCCCCCTCCCAGGCTTTTCCATCCCGCCCTAGCCACTCCTGTGAAAATGGCGCCTGCCAGGCCTGAGGTTTTGCACAGCTCATACAGGGCCAATTCATCGGCTTTGACCCCCACAGATGGAGTGGGGAGGGTGAGGGAGGTTAATTTTTTATTGTAGCAGTGTGGGAAGAGCGGGTTTGCAACACAGTGAGAGTGGGGGCGGAGAAGTTGGCTCCTTTGTTTATTTTATTTTGTACTTTTTTTTTATGTTTCTTTTGTTTCAATTAAACAAAAAGAAATGAAAAAAAATCAAACAAAAAAACAAATAGCCGAAGCTCTGCCTCATGAATGATCATGTTGCTGCCTTCTGGTAAGGAGGCAATGGTGTGGCTCCCCGCCGGGCTGAGATTACTGCATCAGAATAGACATTGAATGCTGGGCAGCTCCTGCTATCCTCCTCCTCCTCCTCCTCATTATTGGCCAAATTTAATGCAGATTCTGACATTTTAGAAGGTGTAATGCTCCCTGCTGTCTATCCCAGAACAAGCCATCTGGGAGGCTCTGCACTGATCTGCGCTGTACGTCTGTTCCTCATCTCATGCTTCACCGTGGCAGATAACCAGTGGCAGTTTATCCCCGTCTCTGGGGGGTTAGTTTCACTCAAAAAGAAGAAACTGACAAGAAACCCAGCAGGACACCATACTGCAAACGCTGCCAGCAGATATCACAGGATCCTACAATTACCCACATAGGAAAGATCCCCAGCATGAAGGCTTCTATTTGTGCTCCTCAATTAATGGCATATATACCATGTAGTGCAGGACATGTGAAAAGAAATGGCACTTTAGCAAGACCAGTCCCACCTTATGAACCAGAATACACCTTCACCAACCCAAGGCGTGACATCACAGCGAAGAACACGTTGACATGACAAAGAGCAATGCTTTTGCAGTCTGTCTGGGGTTTCTTTTGCTCATGTGAGAATAATCACAGTTTTTTTAAGTGGATTGTAAATTGATTTCAAAGCTTGCTTGTAAAAGGAAGAGATGATTTCTAAGTCTGCCTGTGGTAGAAACGTCTGGCTTCCTCCGTCTCTTTCCAACACTGGGTCTAGGAGAACAGCGCTGGATTAAGGAGAGGGCGGAAGGGACAAGGGCATGTGAAGCCACCTGGAGATTCCAAGAGATGACCAGCTGACCAATCAAATATCCCACATTACGTAAGGCTTGTGCAGTCTTGCTGTTACTTCAGTGAGTGTCAGTGTTGGAGTTAACTTCAGTCATATACAAATGTAAATTGTATAAAAAGATATGCTTGAGTATAAAATCAGCTTCCTCAGTAGAAGGAAGGAAATTCTGCAGAAGCACCTGAGGGAGGAGTTCTTGAATGCCAATGTACTATAACCAAGACTTTACCTAAATCCCTTAAAACCTGGGAAACCTCCCTCACTGCAATCAACAAACTCTTCTCCAGCCTCAACCTCGCATTCAATACAGCTAAAACAGAAATCATGATCATTTCACCCCAACACAACATCATCACCCCCTCCCCCCCCACAATCTCCACTTCGCAACACGTATGAGACCTAGGTGTCATCATCGACAATCAACTTAATTTAAAAAAAATGTATCAACTCCACATTGAAAGATTGCTACTTCAAGCTTCACACCCTAAAAAAAACTTAGGCCCCCTCCTACACTTCAATGACTTCCGCACTGTACTCCAGGCCATTGTTTTCTCGAAAATAGACTACTGCAATACCCTCCTTCTAGGCCTTCCCAAAAATACTATCTCACCTCTCCAAATGATACAGAATGCCGCTGCCCATATCCTCACTAACACCCGCAAAAACAAACATATCACCCCTATTCTCAAAGAACTACACTGGCTCCCAATCTCATCCCAAATCCGCTATAAGACCCTCTCCATAATACACAAAACCTTACCCAATCAAAATATGCACTGGCTTAATGAGTCACTACGTTTCCACACTCCCTCTCCAAAACTCACTCGTCACACCTCCACGATGGAACGAGCCCTTTCCACGGCAGGGCCTGCTGTCTGTAACACCATGCCTATTGACCTACGCCTAGAGCACTGTCCAAAAAACTTCAAGCAAAAACTGAAAACCTAGCTATTCAAATAAACCTACACATGATACTCGCTCTTTCACCTGGCACCCCACTCACTAGCCACCCCAGCAATATCTCCAGCACACTTCTACCTTGCCTAACACGTTTTAGTACCTTCTACCTCACATAGCCATGTAAATAGCTGACTCCCTCTTATGATGTTATATTATACCTAAACTTATATTACCTTACTTTATTATCTTATTTTAGCCATGTAAATAGCTGATTATCTTGTGATACCTAAACTATAGTATTCTGAATGTAAATAGCTGATTTTTGATATTTAATCATGTGATACCTAAACCCTTTACTACTTTATAGATATAGGCCACTACACGTTATTTATGCAACCGCTGTTATGTTATTACGTTTTGAAAACAGTTTCTTGTAAAGCTCATGTGCTGCTTTTATGTTACATATAACCCGATGTGATGTTCCCAATGAATGTCAGTCTAGAAAAAACTTTAAATAAATAAAAATAAATCTGTTCAAACTTTTTTTTGCTGGACTTGGATAGGAAATCTGTAGACAAATAGATATCCCCACCTCCAGGGTAGCCAAGAAGATAGAATTATTTAAACTCTTAAGCAGAACCAATAACCAAAGTATAAGTGATCTACTGTTCCCAGCCAGGCCACAGTCTGATGCTTGGGACTGGAGCAGGAAGAACTCATAAAGGCTGCCGCTCCAGTAAGTGATCCTAAAGGTGACTGTAGGGCATTGAGTGTGACATTAAGCACTTTAGGGTAGCAGGCATCAATAAAGCTATTACTGTACACACTTGTGGTGCCAGTTGGCAGAATGAAAGTCAAGAAGGTATTTTCACAAAAGCGAGTAGGGGATCCATTCCATAAAAAGTGCTAAGGATATTGAGATGACTGCAGGCTCCCCTAAGAAAATCAGCTAAAATGAGATCCAGAAAAGTAAATAGTTCCAGGACATCATTATTAGGTTAATGAATATTTCATAATACAAACTGCTGGGAGTCCTCTGGCCCTTTCACTTTCTTCCTTGGCAGCAGTGAGAGTCCTCTGGGCAGCTCAGCTTTCCTTTTCTAGATAATGTTTTGCTCCATTACTGGTGCTGCATGGACCAACAAGATGTGAAGTCAGAAAACAACCATCTAAGAAGTACAAAGCATACAGTTGGTAAGAGGGAGTCACTAGTGCGAATACATTTTAGGATTAATCTGGACATTATTGCTCCCTAAATCTGGGCATTACGAGTTAATCAGCTTGATCTATTTGTGCTTTTATTCTAAGACATTAGGTCCAGTGTACCCCTTTGTTAGAAGTGACCCCTCTCAAAAACAGTATGTAGAAGGCCCATAATTCACTGACTTGGAATGTTTGGGAGCGACACAAACGAGTTTAGCATTATCCACTGAATCGTTTGCAAAAGTCAAACAAAACTGAAAAGCTCTTATTTCTAAGACATAAGAATATCAATTCAACAAGTTTCATTGCTGAACTGATGCTACTAAAACCAATTCTGAGAACTCCTAGCTCTGGTTCAGTTCTTCATGCTTTCAGGTAGTTGGATACAATTTTAGCTGTTTGGATAGTTAGCCAAGTGGATAGCCAGTTGGATAGACTTTTAACTGGTTGGATAGTTAGCCAAGTGGATAGCCGGTTGGATAGACTTTTAACTGGTTGGATAGTTAGCCAAGTGGATAGCCGGTTGGATAGGCTTTTAACTGGTTGGATAGTTAGCCAAATGGATAACCAGTTGGATAGGCTTTTAACTGGTTGGATAGTTAGCCAAGTGGATAACCAGTTGGATAGACTTAACTGGTTGGATAGTTAGCCAAGTGGATAGCCAGTTGGATAGACTTTTAACTGGTTGATAGTCTTTCAGCATTAGATGAGTGATTTAGAACTGGTTAATATTCTTAGAAATGAGATTAGAGTTCCTTATGAAATACTAATACTACTACTTAATATTTCTATACACTACTACATGTACATATTGCTGAAGAAATAGAGACAGTTCCTGATCGATGGAGCTTACAATCTAGTTGAAACACACAGACAAGACAAATAATTTCCAGTAATCATTAAAGTAAAATAGGAAGTACCCTTGTGTTGTGTGACCGAGGGGAGCAATGAGTAGAGGCATTAACTCCCATGACCTTACAAGGAATGCATCCACGGTCATTTCACCTCCATGAGGGGCAAAAAATAATAAATAGCAATGTCTCCTTTACTGCCTAAGCTACTATGATTTGTTTATTTATTTATAAGCATTTGATATTGCACCTTTTCCTATAGGTGGTCCAATGTGGATTACAAAGACTACATAAGTTATAGATACAACTGGTATGAGGAAGCTTACAAATACATAGGTAAGAAGTAGCGGTAGGAGTAAGGAAGTTGATGCTTTGGGTATAAAGTGTATATATTTAATTTTAATTGAAATTAGTATTTTTTATTCTACCTTTTGTGGCTGGTCAGGCACTTCAAAGCAAGTTTCATAATTGATGGAAAGGCCCAAATAGAAACACTGCATTAAATTACATAACAGGCACGTTAGCATGCATTGTGATGTGTTAATACAGTCAATTAAAAACAGAATAATTTATTTTTAACCTAGTAAATATTTACATCCAGTGTCTGTAGTCAGATTAGAGGCATTACATTATGGGCAATTCATTCAGTAATGATTTATATCTAACAAGCAGGTTTAAAATCCTTAGTTTGTGTGCATTGTAATGCACAATTAACTCACATAAAACCTGCATGTATCGATGACGGTCATGTGTTACCCTGCACACAGGCTGATGCAGTACAATGCACTGTGGCCAGTGAACATCTCAATATGTGACTGGATGCAAGTCCATAACCCCGATGCAAAACACGGGTTAGCATGTCCAAAATGTGTGTCCAATTGAGCGTGTAACTAGTAGTGCTCATCACATGTAAATTAATGTTGATGAGACAATTAGCTATTAACCCCTCCGATGAAAACCCCCCACACATATATCATATGTGTGGCATTTAAATCCATCTGTGCGGTTGAACAATGAGTCGGTTGGAAGTTTGTTAGGAGTGTTTGATTTGTGACTCCATTTTGAGAATAGCAGTTCTCTTTCAAAATAAGGTACACTATAAGGATTATTTTTGGGCTATAGAGGTTTTTGATAAATTCATATGAGTTGAATTCTTGCAACTATGTGGGCACATATTCTGTGGTTTTTTGCAGGTGTGGTGGAATTCACTGAAATTCTGAGAGGAGCATTTATGGTTAAAAGTTTGTGGAGACGGATGTTTGATGAGGTAGAGAGGTAATATCACATTCGTTTCTCTGTGGGGACATCTTAAGACTGTACTAGACTATAAAGCATATTGCGTTGAATTATATTTTGAAATATTAATATTTAAATTGATTTGGAAACAAGAATGCTAAAATGGGGATGAATTTTTTCTTTTTTGAAACATTTTATAGGTACACATTCACATTCGGGAGACTTCATATATTAAATACAGGGAGCCATTGAGCCGGAGTGAATTGAATGTGTCTTTTCTGAATCCACTCCTTTAAAAGTACAGGTAGGAGTGGGTATCAGGATAAAAGTTTTTAGAAATTCATAATTTATCTATTACCATTTTTTAATTATCAATGAATATTTCAATACAAATATAATGACTCAGAGGACATTTTAGGTTTTATATTTGAATGTACTTGTTAGATTAGTATGCATTGATGTAGTAGATGAGGTGATTAGTTTGATATAATATGAGCTTTATGCTTTCAGATACAAGATATGGAAGTCATTGGTTTCTGTTGATGTTTGGTCTTAATAAGAGCATTCCCCTGAAGAAGCCAATACTGGCGAAACGAGGACCTTGTCGGGATGGAAGAAGGAACCAGCTAAATGATATATACCACTAACACATGTTAACTGAATGGATAAAGGAATGTAATTAAAGTTACATAGATAAGATTGTTAAAGAAATAAGTGGTGTATTTCTTTAAAAAGACCTATTATAACATCAATGTGGTTAGGGCATATATAGTTCGATTAGGCAAGATTGAGGATAGAAATAGGAGAGGACTGAGGGTCATAACTAATTGGACTAAAAGTTGATTTTAGTACATATAGAATGTCTAATGTTTTGTAAAAAAATTTTTCACTTAAATTATTAGTTCACTGTTAAGTCTTTAATAAAAGATTAATACCTTTAAGAGATGTCGTATATTTGAATTGATTTATTAAGTACAATATTAGTGCTTACGGTCTCCCACGGTTTTTTGTTGGGGGTTTTTTTGTATATATATATATATATATCATATGTATATATATATCATATGTATATATAAATGTGTGTATATATATATATCTCATATGTATATACCGGTATGTATATATATATCGTATATATATATCGTATGTATATATATATATATATCGTATGTATGTATATATATATATATCGTATGTATATATATATCATATGTATATGTATATATGTGTATATATTCTTGTATATATGTATATATACGCAGAAAATATATACCAGCCAGAGTCCCAAAAAATGAAGCTCAATAATAATGTAATTACACAATGTAATCTTATAGATAGCAGACCTCCTACAAGGCATACATATTTCATGCTAATTAGCATTAGTATACCGCAGTATAATCATTGGTCATATAGTGTCCAAAATTTTTCAAGAATTTTCTTCTGCATACGTGAACATTAAAACGGCCCATTGGCATATTTTAAGTTAGGTGACATTGCAAATTTTGCATAACATTTCAAGTGAAGCACTTAGCTTTATGTTTCCGAGGAGTACGCAGAGACATGGAGGTGATATATATATATATATATATATATATATATATATATCATATATCTGTATATATGATACATATATATATCTGTATATATGATACATATATATATCTGTATATATGATATATATATCTCATATGTGTATGTATATATCGTGGGGCGGATTTTCAGAGCCCTGCTCGCCTAAATCCGCCCAAAACCGGGCGGATTTAGGCGAGCAGGGCCCTGCACACCGGTGAGCCTATTTTACATAGGCCTACCGGCGCGCGCAGAGCCCCGGGACTCGCGTAAGTCCCGGGGTTCTCCGAGGGGGGCATGTCGGGGGCGGGCCCGGTTGTCGCGGCGTTTCGGGGGCATGTCGGCAGCGTTTGGGGGCGGG
>NW_021820354.1:0-44009 GCF_901001135.1 Rhinatrema bivittatum
TGGTACCTTTCGCCCTATTCTGGATCTCAAGACTGTCAACAAGACCCTCAGGGTTCCCCGTTTCCAGATGGAGACGCTCCGGTCGGTGCTGGCGGCAGTACACCCGGGGGAGTTCTTGGCCTCTCTCGATCTGACAGAGGCGTACCTCCACATCCCGATCCATTCGGCTCACCAGCGATACCTTCGCTTCAAGATTCTGGACCAACATTTTCAGTTCCGGGCCCTGCCCTTTGGCCTGGCCACGGCCCCACGGGTGTTCACGAAGGTCATGGTGGTAGTGGTAGCGGCTCTGCGCAGAGAGGGGATCCTGGTGCATCCCTAACTGGACGATTGGCTGATCCGCGCGAAATCTCGAGGGCAGGGCCGTCGGGCGGTCGACAGGGTGGTTCAACTTCTCCAATCTCTAGGGTGGATTGTCAACTTCCAAAAGAGCAGACTACATCCTTCCTAGTTGTTGGATTTCCTGGGCGCGCGCTTCGACACGAAGGCTGCAATGGTTTTTCTACACCCGGACAGGGCACGGTCTCTTCGCAAGCAGATTCACAGCTTCCTTGCTTTCGAGTTTCCTACGGCGTGGGACTACCTGCAGGTGTTGGGGACCATGGCCTCCACGATAGACCTGGTATCGTGGGCCTTTGCGCACCTACGGCCCCTCCAGAGGGCCCTACTCTCCCGCTGGCAGCCAGTCTCGCGGGACTACCAGGCGATTCTACCGATTCCAAGGACAGCGAGAGACAGTCTCCGTTGGTGGCTGGACCTGCTCAGACTTGCTTGGGGGGGTTTCATTGGAGGCGCCAGACTGGGTAATAGTCACCATGGATGCCAGTCTGACCGGCTGGGGAGCGGTCTGTCAGACGAGCTCCATGCAGGGACGATGGTCGGCGGAGAAAGCAGGGTGGCCCATCAACCGGTTGGAGGCGAGGGCGGTCAGTCTAGCCCTGGAGGTTTTTCTCCGGTTAATTCAGCAGTGGGCAGTCCGAGTGCTCTCGGACAATGCGACCACGGTGGCGTACATCAACCGTCAGGGAGGCACGAGGAGTCGCCTCGACTCCTTGGAGATAGACCGCCTAATGGAGTGGGCGGAGTGCCACCTGCTGCGCCTAGCGGCCTCCCACATTGCAGGCATCAAGAATGTGCAAGCGGACTTCCTCAGCTGTCAACACCTGGACCCAGGAGAGTGGGAACTCTCGGGGGAAGTGATGGAGCTGATAATCAAGCGCTGGGGAACGCCACATGTGGATCTCATGGCGACCGCCAGGAATGCAAAGGCCGCGCGCTTCTGCAGTCTCAGAAGGGAACATGGCGCAGAGGGGATCGATGCACTAATCCTCCCGTGACCGCGTCAGTGTCTTCTGTACGTGTTCCCCCCGTGGCTGCTTGTGGGAAAAGTCATCCGACGGATAGAGTCTCACGGAGGTCCGGTAATCCTTGTGGCACCGGAATGGCCCCGACGACTGTGGTTCGCGGACCTGCTCCATCTGGCTCTGGAGGGTCCTCTTCGTCTAGGTCATCTGCCGCACCTTCTCCGTCAGGGTCCAATATTTTTCGAAGCGGCGGATCGCTTCTGTCTTGCGGCTTGGCTTTTGAGAAGTGCAAGCTGAGGTGTTGTGGATATCCTGAGGCTGTCATATCCACCTTATTGCAGGCGCGTAAGCCATCTACCTCTATCACGTATGTTCGAGTGTGGAAGGTTTTTGAGGAATGGTGCGCTTCGCAGTCTATTTTGGCAGCGCAAACGTCGGTAGCTCAGGCTCTCGCCTTTCTGCAGACAGGTCTAGAGTTGGGTCTGGCCTATAACTCCCTTCGGGTTCAGGTGGCGGCTTTAGGGGCTCTCCTTCAGGGGAGGAGCGGAGTCCTCCTGTCGTCCCATCCGGATATCGTGCGTTTTCTTCAGGGCGCAAGACATCTGAAGCCCCCTATACGGCCGCCATGTCCTTCGTGGAATTTGAATCTGGTGCTCCGGACGCTGGTTGGCGCACCCTTCGAGCCCTTGGGTTCTGCTTCCATCAAGGACCTCACTCTTAAGACCATCTTTCTGGTGGCTATCACCTCGGCACAACGGGTTTCCGAGTTGCAGGCGTTATCATGTCGTGAACCATACCTTCGGTTCACTCCGGATGGGGTGTCGCTCCGTACGGTGCCGTCCTTTCTTCCTAAGGTGGTTTCGGCTTTCCATCTTAACCAGTCCGTGGAGCTCCCATCATTTGCAGCCTCTGAGCCGGGGGAATTGCGCAGACTTGATGTACGATGTTCTTTGATGCACTATCTAGAAGTCACGAATGAGTTCCGGCTGTCGGGCCATATTGTTTCAAGTTGTTGAGTTTATTGTAATTTGCACTCCTGTTTCTTGTGAACCAGCATGATGGGACTATCGTCTTGAATGTTGGTATATAAAAAACCTAAATAAATAAATAAATAAATAAATAAATTTGTAATAGTAGGTGATTCACAGTAATAATGAACCTTATGTCGAGCTGTCCAGTGCTCGGTCTCTACCCTGAAAGAGTAACTAAGCTCACAAACTCAGGGGTGTCTAGTCCTGCCTTCACCCAGAGATGTAATTGGGAAAGAAGCATGTGTCTTACCTACAAGCCAATCATCACCATACAGGCCATCCTCAAAATTTTCAAAGAGCCTGATTGCCTAAGTATAAAGGAATCGTGTATGGCTCCCGGGAATCTGGCCACCATGTCCAGAATGTGCATTCGAGCATCGTAGACCACTTCCACATTGATAGAGTGGAAGAGCATTCTGTTGCAGTACGTCTCCTCCCTCTCACGGGGTAGAACAATGGCCACGTGAGAGCAGTTGATAGATCCAAGAACACTGCGAAAGTGTGCAAAGGCATAAAACCCTGTTTTCAAGTCCATCAAGTCTTGCCGGTCACAAGGAAATGCTATGTAGTGAGGAAGGTGGTCAGTGACAGTTTTGATGACCTGGTACAGACAGCGTGAAAATGTGGTTTGGGACATTTCCCACACAACCCCTTCCATTGGTTTGGAAGTAGCCACTTGCTTTGAAATTCAGGGTGGCCAAGAGTTTGGTGAGGTCAGAGACAGCGTGGGATCTTTTGATGACTGGATCCAGATCCCCTCGGATTTCTTCATATAATTGCAGGATAGTCCGAGAGCTGAGGCAATACTTGCTAATCACAAAGTCCTCTGGCATGCCCAGCAAGGATGTTCGTGGAGTAAAAATGTGCTCCCTGTATCTCCTGCACCAAGTCCACCTACATGCCGGCCACTGGGCCAGGCCCTGAGCCCACAGGACCCGTTGCTTTGCCTGCGCTGCTGCTACTTCCTTAGGAGGGCTTGGAACAGGCCTTGGCTGTTCTTGAGGTTGTTGTTGTTCTCCTTGTTGTCATCTGCGGTGAGCCTGCCGATGCATTCAGTATGCCACAACTACAGGGTGGCCCATGGAAAAGTAGACTGCCTCCAATAACTGGTTGGAGGCGGGCTACTTTTCCATGGGCCACCCTGTATTATGCTTGCCACAAACAATATGACTTTAGGAAGGTAGACCAGGTAAAAACAGATGTTTTTATTGGGCCAAGAAGGTCTGGTAGGTGTGTCCTTTATCATTGCGGTTTTTATTGCGTGCGATATTTGCCGAGGTAATAACATGATCCGAGATATCGGCCGCGATATATACTTTTTTCACCGTACTGCCCCAAAAAAAGGTGTAGTTATTTCCCGCGATAATGTGTGATACTGTATCGCACACAAAGCTAGCACAACCTCATTTCCATTAACCTCACCCAAACTCTTCCCACTTGACTACTAATTTGAATTTTGCATAGGCATTTTACGTTGCAGTGTTTATCATGTGCGTTATGGCATTATCAATAATGCCGTAATGTGCGCAATAACGCCCTAACGCGATTTGATAAATGACCCTCTTAGTATGCGCTGCTCAATTTACTGATATTCAGTGAAGTGAAAAAAAAATCACTAGTACTGCATCAACTATAATCTCCATACTGTCTCCCATTCTGATTCACCCCCAGTGAAGAAAAAAACTGAATTCAGCAGCAGTGCAATGCCTCTCTTTTTAGATCAGTGATTATGTGAAACCACTGCAGCACTGAGAACAGAGGGGGCCAATGCAATAAAAGCACGTAGAAAGCAGGCGCTGAACAGTCAGCGCCCGCTTTCTTAACGCGCACCAAAGGGGGTCGCGATAGCAAGGATGCACTAGGGTCGCTTGCGACCCTTAGCGCATCCTTTCTAACGCGAACCCAAACGGTTTCGTGACTGCTGTTCGCCGGACGCGAAAACCGACACCGATAAACCCAGTGTTGGTTTTCGTGAGTTCACTGAAAACCAATGCCAAGTTTATCGGCGTCGGTTTTTCTTAGCGGCGGACAGCATCCGCATAATTTTTAGCGGTGACGGAAGAGGCTGTCAGCCCGAAGTCTCCGCTTTGCTGTATCGATGTTCAATGATTCTAGTCTTAATCATCCTTGTTATCTTTCCAGCATACAACTTCTGACAGGGGCACGTAACAACATAAATAACACCTGATGGTAAGCAATTGGAGGTGAACTGTAAATGCTAAACCTTATTGGAGACTGGATGAGTGAAAGAGGAAAGGGAATGAAAATGTGAACAGACTGAACAACTTTCCACATGGGTCATGACATTCTCTTTCCCTTTCCTCTTTCACTAGAATCATTGAACATCGATCCAGTATTAACATTCAACGTGACAATGCACCCCTAGTGCCACACTGGGCGACGCAATCACACAGCATTTCTGATTTAAAGTTCTTTGTCATAGATGTATCTCCTCCATGTCGGGGGGGGGGGGGGGGTTAACTTTTCTGAAATGCTCATTTGTAAAGAGCAAAGATGGATTTATAAACTTAATAGTCTCTCTCCACACGGCCTTAATATTGAGATCGAGTGGTCCTTTTTTACTTAGTTTGGGTAATTTCAGTCTTCTTTCACGTCCTACTTGTCCTTGATCTTACTTGATTGGTTGGCGGTTTTCGTGCCAATTTTTACAGCGTTTAAAGAACTTCGTTTGTCATTGTATCTATGCACTCCCGATCATCTTGTTGAAATTTATGCAGGTACATGTATGTTTTGCTAGCTATACTTGTGAAAATGGTTTCCCATCAATTTAGTGTTCCACACCATTATTTATTTTTGTTTGTATTTTCAGATTTAAAACCTTATGTTTGTCCCTCCCAACGCAGCCTCGCAGCAAAACACGGGATCCGTGTCGGGGGACCTGCTGTAATATTATTATATGTATTTCAAAAGTACATGGAGTTGCCGTTCCAAGTCAAACCTTTATAAAAGTACACTGAAAGTTTTGTGTGGACTCTTACCTTATTCTGCACGATTTCTATATTTTGGTGGTTTAACAAGTGCAGAACTTGTTCTCCGTTCTTTGTTTATGGATTATTTACAACTGTTGCCAGGTAGCTCTGTACCTTCCAGTCATACAGGTTACTTTCACAGTGTAGGTGATGGATATGATTTACCTTGCCCCAGGTTCCTGGCAGAAGTGGCATCTATGGCGGCAGAACCCTATGTATTACATGAGTGCAAGGATTGCTTTGTGTGGAGCTCTGAAGGCTAGGTGTTGCAGAGAAATGGCAGATAAGGCTCAATTGTTCATTACCTTGGTACTCTTAGCCTTGATGTCATGTGCTGGAACCATGACAGCCATGGAGGGGTTGATTATTGAATGATGTGTGAAAAAGAAAGGTGTACTTGTGTACTTATGTTGTACTTCACCCTGAGCATTTTAAGAAGGGTGGTATAAAATATGAGATATAAATAAATAAACATTGGACTAGGGTACTGAATGCTATATATTCAAGGACAGGACAGCAGTCATTCACATAAAGAGAACAAAGATGACTGAGATGGAAAAATGTCCTTGTACATTTTTTCATATTCTTACCTTACACTTACCAACTGTCATAGATGTTTTGTAACATGCTAAGCTTTTGCTGGGGATGATGGTCTTTTTTAAACATCTGATTACTGCCTGCTTCCCTATTGTATCCTATGGAGCCAAGCTGAGCCAAGTAAGTGTTTGAGAGAGCATGCAAAAGAGGCAGGGTTATGATTGAAGTGCGGGCAAGCAGTTTTGTGTTCTTCTTCTTATTCTGTGAAATCATAGCCTGAGCATGCTCTGTGCATGTCCTCTAACTTTTTCTTTAGGGAATCAAAGTTACACAAGTGTGTGGCTGATTTAATCCCTTGTGAATCATTTGAGGTTTGTAACATAAAGTGTTAATAGACTCTCTATGGTGATTTTGCTTCTTACATGCCTTGCCAAAAAAAGTGTTGGTCAATCCCTAATATCCCCTGAATAAATCTTTTTATGAGAGTTGCTGTTTGGGAAAATGCAAATATATGGTGCTAGTCACCAAGGGGAGGTCGAATTGATGGGAGTTAAGTGACTCCAGAATTATTAGCTCTTGCCTTATTAGAGCAGGAAGAATTTGAAAAAATGTAGGTGAGGTCTGAGAAAATCCACAACTGCAAGTGCAGCACCGCTGATTAATCAGCGCATCAGATTCGTTTTTTTTTATGGAATTAAAGAAAAAAAATCCTGTAAGTCAGTGATAGAACTGAATAGCTTTGCTATGTCTTCAGAATAAAAAAAACAAACAGTTCCTTCATCAACATTGGAATAGAGCAATAGAAACTTAGTTTAAATATTTACCTTGGAAAATTACCATCAGTTTTCTGGGGGATTGATGGGGGTGGTCCTATTGATCAGAAATACCAACATACTAATATTTTGGAAGAAAACTGGCACAGAATATTGGAGCTGTGCCCTTGAAAAGTCACAGCATTGCTCATCAGAGAGAGATCTCCTTAAGATGGTGCTTTAGAAATGTTATGAGGGATATTTCCCTGTAAAAGGTTTCCTGGCAGCAGATACGACAGACTGAGTGAAATGCTAAAAATTACATAGTACATATATAAATTCTAATGACTTTACATGTCAAAGTCAAGCTTAATGCACAAGAATACAAATAATGGTGCAAACAAGTTAATGAAGAATGTGTCTATCTTTTATAAGTATGACAGGGTTTTAATGGCTTTGTAAATAAATTACTTCTCTGTTGAAATGGAAAATAGAACTAGGAATTGGATATAGAATCTTAGCTATTAAATGGAAAAGGAATTATTTCACACAGCATCTATTCTATGTAATGAAATATACTAAAAAAAAGTTATTTTGCTCTCCCACCAAAGTGCCACATGCCCTGTATTACAACTAATTCCTTTTTGTTTGTTTGTTTTTTAATGAATCAGATAGAATTTCAACTCCCTACAAATAAAAGTAATTTAGATTTAAGTAATGAAAAAGGAAAACTTGAGATTCCATGGAGCTACATATAGTGGCTTCAGTATAGGTCTTGAAGCACCAGATACAGTGAACAGGTATAATTTCAAGGCATTGCCTCTGCCAATATGTCACAAAGTGGTGCGGTAAGACCTGTCAGCATAAGTAGGTGCAGGTTTGAACAATGGTTCTAAGGTCATTTCTGAGATTATTCATCCATTCTACACAAGTACAAAGAATTAGTCTTGGACATCAGCAGCAGAAAAATGTTGCTTTCAGAAAAAGGACATAAAGACAGAAGAGTGAATTTTCAAAGCAGTTAGGGGCGCAAAAGTAGTATATGATAGCAGCAGGTTTTCAAAAGCCCATTTAGGCATGCAAAGTCCATTTACACGCATAAAACCTTTTGAAAATTCAGCCCTGTGGAGTGAATTTTCAAAGGAGTTACATGTGTTAAAGTAGCAATTTTCAAAAGCCTGTTTATGCGCGTAAAACCTTTTGAAAATTACCTCCATTTGATTTTGTGAGGACAAAGAAATTGTTCATTAGGGAAGGAGTATTTGGCTGATCTAGCGAACTGGTACCTGTGAAAAATGACCATGAGCCTTTGTAGACTGACTATAATTATAGATGCTTTTTTTGTCATATGTACTCAGGACTCTGCCTAACAGAACGACATTCTTGGTGTCATATTGTTTGTATACCTGATAAAACTGCTATCCAAGCCCCTTTTGTTTATCCAGAGCCGGTGCAAGCATTTTTCCGTGCCTGTGTGGAAAATTGCTATGTGACCCACCCTCCTCTGCTGGTTCTGGTTTGTTTTTGTTTTTTTAGCACAAAATTTTTATTGTTTTCCCCAATAAACAACACACAATAGAAACTGTCAGCATCACACTCTGTTCCAGGCCCCCTTTCACCACTGAAAAAAAGCCCTGCTCCCTATGGCTAAATTCTAGCCGGCTATGTTATTAGCCGGCTAGAATTTAGCCAGATAAGTGCCCAAATCTTCAATTAGGGGTAGATTTTAAAACATACGTGCGCGTCCATGTGCGCACGGTTCCCGGCACGCACACATGGATGTGCCTATTTTATAATACGCGTATGCCGGCGTGCACGTATTATAAAATCCGTTGGCCACACGCACATGTACGGGCGACACGAGCAATGGTGTGAATTTTTGCAAAGTCAGCTCAGCGATGCAATCAGGCCTTCCCCAGTTCTCTCCCAGTCCGCTCCGATTAAAGAGCAGACTGGGAGTGAACTTACCTAACCCCCTGCCTAATCTTCCTTCCCCTTCCCCTTCCCCTCTTCTCCCTACCCCCTAAACCTAACCTACCTTGCCTCTATTTCTTTATTTTATTAAAGCAATTTACACGCGCTGGCTGTCTACCGGCATGCGTTTCCCTGGGACTGGCCAGCCTCTGTCCCACCCCACCCCACCCACAGCCCGCCCCTTTTCTCAGGGCCTAGCACTTGTGCGCGTGTCGCCACTTACGTGCGTGGCCGGGCTCCTTTGAAAATGCGTGCAGCGCGCAGGGCCCGGCCACACACGTAAGTGGCGGTCTTTACGCACGTGGACGATTTTAAATTTGGCCGTTAGTCGGCTAACTTCTGAGTGACGTGGAGCAGAGCTCAGACGCTGACCTGATTACGGAGAAGGAGGAGCCACAGGGGGAAGAAAAGTGTTGGAACCAGAAAGAAGGCGGATGTGAGGAGAGAGAGTGGCTGGTACCCAGGTAACCAGCAGTAGTCTGAAACGTGTGCCCTTTGGGAATAAGGATTGCCGAGGAGAGGTGGAGAGACAGACTGCCACAAGCCAGAGGAACTTGTGGCAAGTGGACAGTTTGAGTAACCTGCAAGAGGGTGGTGGCAATCCTCCCCCAGCTACATAGCAGTGCTAGAGGGGGGGGGGGACTTCAGGGTGCCCAGGATTGAGTCTAAAACCTGAAGCCAGACAGCCGTATTGGATTGCCTCTGGAAAAGCAGTTGTGCTGAGAAAAGCCAAGTCTTGCTGCACGCTGTTTTAGAGCATTGGCTATTACCCTCTGCTGTGCAGGAACAGGCACAGCCTACTTGGTCTGCATTTGGAGAGTCAGCGGTGCTGGGGAAGCCAGGCTTTGATTGAACTGTGTTTGACAGCCTTATCCTTTCAAGTGCTGGGCTGGGGAAAGCAGCAGATGGAGGAACTGAAGGACAAGGCCCTTTGGTAGCAGGGTGTTACCCGTGACCTCCAGGTCTATTGAACTCTGTGCTGGGTTGGAGTGCTGGTGGCCTTATACAATTTATAGGGATCCTGCAGAGGGAATCTGGTGGGAGAAGCTCTAGCAGTGGAGTAGAGTGGACAGCATGCTGGGAAATACCTAACGGACCACCGGAGGAGGCCCTGAGACAGAAACCTTTACATATATATAGAGAAACATATATACATTCAACAAGCAAATACTATGTGCAGTAAATTTCTGGAAAGGGATATCCACGAAAGGTCATCAAACGGGCTTATAAAAGAGGACTGTTCACCAATCGTGAGTTGTTACTTGCCAATCGACTCCATTGCATACCTAAAAGTCCAATATGCATCATCCCGTTTTCAAATAAATCCGATCAGATTCAGAGAACCATTCAAGACATGAACACGGGGCAGAAATCTGAAAGATAAATTTGTATCCACCATGATTCAACCCGGCAGGAATGATCAAAACACTCCAGGACAGCATCCTTGTGGGCATTGTATGGTTTGTGCCAATATATTGTTGCGTCCGAGGTGGACCCTTGGGCCGAGGTGGGGTTGACACAACCCGTAGCTGAGGACCTACAGGTCCCCACCGTTGGCAGGTGGAGTGGGCTGAAAGTAGAGGCCACTGGAGCTTCACCTGTACCAGCCCTCGTTTCCCGTGGGTTGAGCCTTTGGGTGCCGGGGCTGGCAGGACTTAGGTGGGCCTCGAGGTTGATTTGCGAGAGAAGTCGGTTCAGCCCAGAGATGGCAGTTGATAGGTGGCAATTCACCGGCCCAGGAGCAGTTTTGGAGGCCTCGGCCATGCCCCCGAAATGCTCCCAGGCTGGAACCACGCCCACAGCCCCGCCCTGGATGACGCGCCACCGCAACATGCCCCCGACACCCCCCGACATGCCTCCCCCAGGAAAGCCCCGGGACTTATGCGTGTCCCGGGGCTTGCGTGCACCAGATGAACACTGGGTCAGAGCTTATGGCTAGTGTCAGTTGTGTGATTTGGAATGTGGGGGGCACTGGGTCAGTACTCAAACAGTACAAAGTTTTACAAGCCTTACAAAGATGGGGAGCACAAATGGCAATAATTCAAGAGACACATTTGGATACGATTGAGCACCAGAAACTGCGGAGATGGGGAAGGTGTGTTCATCGCATCAGGCTTGAGGAAGGCAGGAGCAGCAATCCTTATTGGGAAAGCAATAACTTTTCAAGACACAAAAGTAATTACTGACAGTGAGGGGTGATATCTTGTGGTGGAGAGTATTCTGTTTGGGAAGCCCATAGTATTTTGTAATGTGTATACCCTGAACAACTATGAGCATTCCTTTTTTATACATTTGACTAGGCTCCTAATTTCTTATAGCAGTGATATTATACTCACAGGAGGTGATTTTAACTACGTTTCAAATAATCAACTAAATCGTTCTTCAGCAACTGTGGGCCCATTGAGAACTATAGGGAAGGGCGTGAACTATTTATGCCACAATTTGGACTTAGATGCATGGTGAGCATTTCATCCTCTAAAAAAAGAATTTATGTGTGTGTCAAGGGCCCACAATACACTGTCACAAATTGATTACCTCCTGGTGAAATTGGAAGTCATTTCTAGAGTGTTGGTCTCCAAAATTGGACCTCTGAATATTTCAGATCATGCTCTGGTGTAGATAGATCTAGAAGGTTTCCATCCTACTAGTAAGCCTGACTTGGCGGTTTCCAAAGCATTTAAACAAAGAGCAGGCATTTTGGGATTATTTATCCAAACAATGGGATATTTTTACTGCTAATAATGCTGAACATCAAGATTCGCCAATACTGTTTTGGGAAACAGCCAAAGCAGTACTACGGTGGGCTATAATTTCTTACATAGTGGTCAAGAGGAAGGCAATGACAGCAAATATAGTAGCATTGGAAAAACAATTGTATTTAGATAAAGATATGAACAAAATTCCAGTAGAATAAATAAGAATAAATTGACAGCTATACAACTGGCTTTAAACATGTTGCTTTATCAGAGAGCGGAAAAGGGGATAATGTACTATAAGTGTAAATTTTACCAGCATTGAAATAAGGTTGATAGATCCCTTGCCAATTTTACAAAAAATTGGGAACAAACAAGGCATGTCACAGCATTGTGGAGTGGAACAGGACTTTTGGTGAACTCGGGAAGAGATATTAGTATATTATTCAGGGAGTATTATCAATCCTTATATACAGCTACCCCAGGTAACCTGAAGGACATAGTAAGCTACCTTAGTTTAGCTCACCTCCCTCAAATCACAGAAGATCAATTAAGGACTTTAAACCAGGCAATACAAATGCAGGAGATCGTGCAAGGAATTAAAGAGGCTAGAATATTAACAGGAAGCAGAAAAAAAGACCACATTACTCCTGAATTAGCAGAACTACACTGGCTCCCAGTAGAATACCGTATACAATACAAAGTGCTCAGCATCAGCATATTACACAAACTGATATATGATGAACATGCAAGTTGGCTTAACACCTCGGGCAGGCATAATTTTTCAAACAAAGGTAGGGGGGGTTTAGATAGGGCTGTGGGGATGGGTTAGGGAGGGGAAGGGAGGGGAAGGTGTGGGGGGGAGGGAACGGAGGGAGGCTGCATGGCTCGACGCGAGCAGGCTGCCAATTTTGCGCAGCCTTGCGCGCGCCGACCTTAGATTTTAAAAGATACGCGCGGCTACGCGCCTATCTATTAAAATCCGGTGTACTCTTGTTTGCGCCGGTCACGCGAAGAAAAGTATGCGCGGGCGTACTTTTTTTAAATCTACCCCATAGTGAATGCTTTCTAGTACCCAGTTAAGGCTTCCCAACCTAGACCCCAAGCTCTAACACCATCTAAGCCTTTGTGTACATTGCCACCTTTCACATACAAACTCCCTTGTTAAGAAAATAGCCCATTGTGCTCCCTTATGTTCTACTTCCCACTTTCTTCTTCCTCTTCCTCTATCCCCCATCCTTTTCCCTCCCTCCCCCCACTTTCTTCAACCAAACTCATCGGAACTTGCTCAAACTTGAGTAAAAGGAAACATGTTTCATTTGTGCTGGGGCTCCACTCTCTGCCATCACACACTCCCCATAAACACACAACAAAATACCTCTCCATTGCTGGAAATCATTAAAAAAAAAAATTGAAATATAGATGCCAGCCTTTAATTATATAGCTCTTACTTATAGAGTGAAAGAGAGAGAGAAAAGAAAGAAGAAAAGAAAAAAAGATCACAGTCACCAGATTTGAACTCCAAAAAAGCAGATCAGTTCCCAAAATAATAAAAAAAACAAAATAACTTCTTTACTCTGGATACTGCTTCCATCTTAATATCTTAATTTCTGCACTATCACATTGCTTTTTGACCAGAGTTTATCCCTCTTATGCTTCTAATCTCTTACTGAAAAACTCTTGCGCTTCCGTCGCTGACTCAAAGGGATGGGAACCATTATTGTAAGTTACTTTCAATTTTACTGGAAACTGAAGCACAAAATGCACCTGATGCTGAACCAATTTTGAACAGATTGGAGCAAAAACTTTTCACCAGGAGGAAACCATCGCAGAGTAATCTGCAAAAATCAAAATGTTTTGCCCCTCATTTTCCAAAAATCTCATTTGTTGGTACTGTGGCAAGATTTCTTCTTTATGGCGAAAATTTAGAAATTTCGCAATCACTGGTCGAGGCCTTCTCTGGCCTGCACCATGCACACCTAAACAATGGGCTAGCACTATCTGTAGGGCACCACATGTGTTAGCAAGGCCTGCTGCAGCTGGCAGCCAGGACTGCAGTACATCTCGCAGATCTTGCTCACTGAGGCTCTCAGGGAATCCAATAAATCTCAGATTGTTCCTATGTGAACAATTTTCTAGGACTTCCAGCTTTAGATCCATTTTTGCCACCTCTGTTTTAACTCCCACCAGATCCCATTCTAGAGCCTGCACTCACTCTTCAACCCCTGTTAGGTGCATCTCAACCTCCGTGAAAAGCAGAATATACAGTTCATCAAAGTGTCTCAACCTCCAATAAAAGCTTGGTGTTGTCTTTGAGCAAGGTATACACTTCATCAAAAAAAAGCATGTATTTTCTCTAATTTTACATCTATTGTGGTAAGAATTAATGAAGCTATCTCTCCTGTTTCTCCTCCTTCCATGGGCGGCAATGGAGGATTACTTAGGTTATCTGCCATCTTAAACAAAGAAACATAAACATAGAAGTGACGGCAAAAAAGGACCAAATGGTCCATCTAGTCTACCCAGCAAGCTTATGGTAGATTGTGCCACGCCATATAGGTCACACCCAAACTTATCAGTTTCCCAGACCATCACAGTCAGGGCACTTGTTGCTTGCTGTCTGAATCTAATTCCCCTTTTCCTCCTGCCATTGAAGCAGAGAACAATAATGGAGTTGAATCAACAGTATGAAGGCTTATTGGTTAAGGATAGTAACCACCCACCAGCCAAGTTACCCCCAAGCACTCTTTTCTTCATTTCCATCCTCTAGCCTTTAGGGATCCACAATGTTTCTCCCATGCCCCTTTGAAATCTTTCTTAGTTTTTGTCTTCACCACCTCCTCTGGAAGGGCTGAGTCATCCTCCCTGGAGTTTCATTACATGACCCCTAGTTCTACTGATTTCTTTCCACCGGAAAAGGTTTGTTGATTGTGCACCATTAAAACCTTTCAGGTATCTGAAGGTCTGTATCATATATCCCCTGCACCTCCTCCTCCTCCTATTTATTTATACATATCTAGGTCCTTCAACCTTTCCTCATAAGTCATTTGATAGAGACCCCCCACCATTTTGGTCACCCTTCTCTGGACCGCCTCCATCCTATCTCTGCCCCTTTTGAGATATGGTCTCGAGAACTGAACACAGTACTCCAGGTGAGGCCTCACCAAGGACTTGTACAAGGGAATTATCATCTCCTTTTTCTTACTGGTTATTCCTCTATTTATGCAGCCTGCATTCTTATGGCTTGTTGCATTGCTTCGCCATCTTCAGATCACTAAACACTATCATCCCAAGGTCCCTCTCTTGCTCTGTGCACAACAGCCCTTCACCCCCCATCACATACACCGTCATTTCTATGTTTCTATGTTTCTATGTTTTGGATGACTGCACCCCAAATGCATGATTCTGGACTTCTTAGTATCTTCGACCACTGCCCACCATTGCCTTGCTCTTTTCTCTGTAAATTTATTTGTTGCCATCGAGGGTTCCAAATTGCCCAAAACAGCTGCAAACCTGTCTTTTCCTAATTTAATGCTGGCAAAAACGTTTTTTAAAAAAAACCCTATTTTTTACAGCTTGAAAGTCAGATGCGATGTGATACCGGGAGTGGGGCCCTGGAGCGACTGAGGTTCATGTCCTTGCACTCTCACTACATCACGTGACTCTTCAATTATTTATTTAAAAACATGTATTGTCTGCTTTTAGTGGACCTGCCATACTAAGGGGCAGATTTTCAAAGGGTTACGCTTGTAACTTATGCGCATAACCCCGAGAAAGTGCCCCTGCGCGCGCCGAGCCTATTTTGCATAGGCTCGGCGATGCGCGTAAGCCCTAGGACGCGCTTATGTCCTGGGGCTTTGAAAAAGGCTCGGGAAGGGGGCAGGAAGGGGGCGGGGCTCCAGTCCGGGGGCGATCTGGGGGCGGGACCGAGGCCTCCGGCATGGCGGCCAGAGGCAGGCGTAACTAAGACAACAAAGGAGGGGGGGATTTAAGTAGGGCTGGGGGGTGGGTTAGATAGGGGAAGGGAAGGTGGGAGGGAACGGAAGGAAAGTTCCCTCCGAGGCTGCTCCGATTTCGGGCCGCTCCAATTTCGGAGCGGCCTCAGAGGGAATGAGGAAAGCCATCGAGGCTCCCCTAGGGCTCGGCACGCGCAAGGTGCACAAGTGTGCACCCCCTTGCGCGCGCCGACCCCGGATTTTATAACATGAGTGCGGCTGTGCACACATGTTATAAAACCCCTTCTTTCCTGATTCTTTAGAAATCTCTGGGAGTCCAATCTCTCAGGCCTTGAAACAAAGCCTCCCTGAAGGCTTAGACACCCCAAACTTGAGTCCCAGCCACCTTCTTAGGACATTAAGCAGGACTGGTAGTTCTCTTCCCGTAAAAAGACCACCCTCCAGCACCTCTCTCAGCCAGAGAGGCACTCCAAAGAACAACCCTGAGCCTTGAGGGTACAGGAGGTTTGTTAAAACACTGACATCTCCCATTCAAACCTCTTCTAGCACTCCTTGTCAGGGTTCTAACAGGGTGTCCCTGAGGTGCGTCTTAAGGTGCACACATAGCTTAGGGGAGCTTAGGAAAATCTGCAAAAACAAAGACTGAACACAGCAAAAAAGTTGAATAAGGTACTTTAAGGTCACTGAATCTTAACCGCAACAACAAGACTGTCAGAAGAAAACAAAATAAAAATACATGGACCAAAAATAGGAATCAAGGCAAGCAAGACTAGAACAGGGATCTTTGGCAGGATCAAGACACTCATGACTGAACAGGAACAAGACCAGAAAAACAATGACAATACAATGAAATAATGATTATAGGAAAATCATTTACTGCTCCTGTTTTTCCAAAAGAATGTATGCAATTTTAGGGAAAACATATCCAAATCAAAGATGAATTACATAACCTGGGAATTATCTTTCTTTTTTAAACTTTTTATTTAACAACTTTTTAGGCATGTAATATACAAAGAGTGAAAAAAGACATTGTTCTCAAACATAACAGCTCTTATAATTACATAACCGACATATAAGTTCTCAACCTTATAAGAGGTATGAAGCATAGACCTTCAGGACTTGCAATACTCCAGAAAGGGTCCCCATATCCGATCAAATTTAAAATGTTCATTCTTTAAATCGAAATGTAATCTTTCAACATCTGCAATTTTGTGCACTTGGGCATGCCAATAAGTCAGGGAAAGATTAGTTTTTCAAAACTTAGTAATTGTAAAATGAGCAGCCAAGAGCAAATGCCCTACCAATGTTCTATGTCTAACAGGAATGGCAGAACTTACCCATCTACCCAGCAGTCCCAAGCATGACCCAGTAAAGACAGTGTACCCCAAAATATCCATCACCTTCTGGGTGTCCTGAAACCAGAAAAATCTGACACTCTGACGGTGCCATCACATATGAATAAAAGTGCCAATTTCCCTATACCCTGCCCAGCACACATTACTAGACTCAGGGTATATTTTGGAATAGAAAAGTAGGGTCCGGTAAGTCTTATGTAACAGTCTAACCATTAAGGCCACCCTCTTTGCACAGATGGACACACAATGAGCAGATGTCCAAATACTCTTCCAATCTCTACTACCCAGTGCCATGTCAAGGTTGGTATTCCAAGCCTCAATGAGAATAGGAGGGGACCATACTTGCCCTCCAAAATACCTTGGTAAATAATCACTATTCCCCTACGACACACACCTACAGCACCCAAATATGCCTCCACACTATTTACATGCCTTAAATGTCTATCCAAGTCAAATCTCCCCATCAGAGCCTCACACACTTGTAAATATTGAGCCTGTGACGTTGGTCGATATCAAAGTCCTCCACTAGAATTTGAAAGGATACCATCCCTTCCTCCTCTCCATCCCCCCATAAATGTGCCAGAGTAACCAAACCATGCTCCCTCCAAGTACAGCCTGATACAAGCAAATTACAATATAGGAGAGATATGGGAAATATTTCCTCTCCATCTACCTGAAGGAATCAAGTCACCTGTGCCAAACCTGCAAAGTGTGCACAAAATTGGGGCTATCCCTGCACGCCCTAGAACACAATGGGGAGTCATGTGGCAAGAATGGAAGTATAGCACAGCAAAAGCTCTGGCCTGTTCGCTCTCTAAATCTACCCATGGTTCTACCGAGCCACAAATCCAAGCTTGGAGACACACTAACCTGGCAACCCAGTAATATAAATGAAGATTAGGTAACGCCATCCCCCTTGTTACTTACGCAATCACAGTTGCCTCAACTTTATCCTAGCAGGCTTGTAATTCCAAATAAACTTACCCATCATACCATGTAAATCTGAAAAGACCCTCTTAGGTACCTCACATGGAACATATTAGAACAGATAAAGCAAACTAAGAAGAATATTCATCTTGAGCAAGTTAATTCTGCCCACCCATGAAATAAGCATCTCACCCCAAGTCTGTATCTTTTTCTTAATGTTCCCAATGAGTCCACCAAAGTTAAAAAAAAAAAAAAAACAGCGAAGATCCCTGGGAAAATATATACCAAGATATATAAAGCCATCTGGTACTACTCAAAAGCTATAAAAATAATTTGGGGTCAGCATTTTCCTATCAATAAGGAAGATCTCAGATTTGTCTAGGTTGATTTTATACCCTCAAAGGGTCCCATACACATCCGAAAGGCTTAACAAGACAGGTCCCGACACAGAGGGCAGTGACAAGTAAATTAAAACATTGTTCGCATAAAGTGAGATCTTCTGCTCCTTACCACCCGGTTTGATACCGTGAATACCAGCATGTTGCCTGATGGCAGTGGCTAACAGTTCTATTGCTAGATCAAAGAGCAGAAAAGACAGGCGAAAACCCTGATGCGTACCCCTAGTGATGTTAAAGTAAGCAGATATTGACCCATTAATCAACTCTCTCGCTTTTGGTTGGTGATACATGGCCCTAATTCAGGTAAGGTACAGATCTGGTAATCCAGCAACAGCTAAAGTCTGAAACAGGAATGGCCAGCCCAGCCTATTGAAGGCTTTTTCATCATCCAAAGAGATGACCATCGCTGGCTGTCTCCCCTTCTTAGCCATATGCAATATATTAAATAGCTGTCTCGTGTTAGCAGTAGAGACCCTACCCTTTATGAATCCTGCCTGCTCCCTGTGGACCAAGCTGGGCAAAACTGCCTTTGGCCGCATCTGCAATACCTTTGCTAATAATCTTCATGCCCAAGTTCAATAAAGAGATAGGTCTATAAGAACCACAATCTGCGACATCTTTTCCCTTCTTATGAATTAAAGTGATAGTAGCATCAGCAATGCCGTATCCAGCTCACTAGCCCTGTGAAACAACACAAGAAGAAAAGGAGACACCTCTAGGAGAAACTTTTTGTAAAACTCCAATTGAAAACCGTCCAGACCCAGACATTTCCCCCCCTGGAAAAGCTTTGACTGCACCCTGAATATCAAGCAAAGAAATAGGAGCTCCAACTTACTTATCTGATCAGCTCACAATTTAGGCAAGTTAAGACCCTCTAAAAAATTTTTGAATATTTTCCTTGAGAGAGGGTCAGGTGCGGAATAGAGATTGGAAAAATACTGCATAAATAATCGGTCCATGTTACTCAAATCTGATGTAACCCTAACCCTCATAACACATAATGAAAGTATATGGGACTTACCCACCCTCAGCTTGACCAATCTTGCCAGCAAAGTACCCAGCTTGTCCCCATCCTCATAGATTTTTACCCTTGAGTACTTAGGGGCGGATTTTCAGAGCCCTGCTCGCCTAATTCCGCCCAAAACCGGGCGGATTTAGGCGAGCAGGGCCCTGCGCGCCGGTGAGCCTATTTTACATAGGCCTACCGGCGCGCGCAGAGCCCCGGGACTCGCGTAAGTCCCGGGGTTCTCCGAGGGGGGCGTGTCGGGGGCGGGCCCGGTCGTCGCGGCGTTTCGGGGGCGTGTCGGCAGCATTTTGGGGGTGGGTACGGGGGCGTGGCTATGGCCCGGGGTGGTCCGGGGGCGTGGCTGCGCCCTCCGTACCCGCCCCCAGGTCGCGGCCCGGCGCGCAGGAGGCCCGCTGGCGCGCGGGGATTTACTTCTCCCTCCGGGAGGTGTAAATCCCCGGAGAAAGGTAAGGGGGGGGTGTTGACAGGGCCGGGCGGGTGTGTTAGATAGAGGAAGGGAGGGGAAGATGAGGGGAGGGCGTTAGAGGATTCCCTCCAAGGCCGCTCCGATTTCGGAGCGGCCTTGGAGGGAACGGGGGTAGGCAGCGCGGCTCGGCGCGCGCCGGCTATACAGAATTCATAGCCTTGCGCGCCCCGATCCAGGATTTTAGTGGATACGCGCGGCTCCGCGCGTATCTACTAAAATCCAGCGTACTTTTGCTGGCGCCTGATGCGCCAGCAAAAGTACGCCTATTCGCGTTTTTTGAAAATCTACCCCTAAGAGTACACCCAATCTTTTCAGTTTCCAGTGATTTTAAGTCCCTCCATTTAGCCTCCAACAATTTATGTGTACGTGGAGAACAATCCTGTTTATGCCTCTCTTCCAGTCTTGCAATATCAGCAGTAAGCTCAGCATATCTCTCTGAAGATGGCTTGCATAAGCTATAATTCTGCACCCACAGGAAAGCCTTAAAAGCTGCCCATCGAAGGCCAGGTTCATAATCCTCTTCAGGATTGGACTCATTATACTCCATGATTGCTTTCTTCACCAGAGCTGGAAATTCTCAATCTCCCAAAAGAGAAACATTCAATCTCCAAGTATATCCCCGAGGCTTAGATGGAATAAATTGGAGTTGGCCTTGAATTGTATGAAGATCTGATATCATGCAAGACAAAATTGCACTATCCAGAGCTTTAGAGAAAAGATTGGGAGTACACACAAACTAATCAATTCTGCTGTACATTGCATATCTGGGCGAGAAAAAAGTGTAATCCTTTTCTAACGGGTGTTGCTTCCTCCAGACATCCACTAAGTGAAATGTATTAACCAGATCATTATCAGTAAAACCTCCAGAAGCCCCCCATTTAAACTTGGATGTTTTATCCATATCAGGGTTAGGACAAATATTCCAATCGCCCCCTATTAACAATTTGTCGAAACCAAAAGAAGCTATTTTATCCGACAGGAGATGATAAAAAGCCAGCTCTTCAGTGTTTGGGCCATATACATTCACCAGCATAAATGTCAAAGAGTATAAGGTGCATTCCAGAAGCACATAGCGACCCTCTACATCTGAGTAGGATCAGTGTACTTATAAAGGCAGATTTTTATCTATAAGAATGTAAACCCTATGACTATGGCAGTTGTAAGAGGAGTGATATATGGCACCAACCCCGCCCACCTTTAACTTCTCATGTTCTTGCTTTGTTAGGTGTGTCTCTTGCAAGATTAATATGGAGGTTTTATTCCTTCTGGCAAACTGTAAAATTCTCTTTTGCTTAAATGGAGAGGAAATCCCTCTAATATTCAGAGAGAGAAATTTAACATAGTTACTCATAACACTGACCCAGAAGCATCAAGAAAAAGTGCATTTGGAGAACTGAAACCCCTTTGAGCATGAAACCAGCAAAATCTATATTTATCAGGACCAATAGGCCAAAAAGAACTGACTCTTTTTCCGAATTCGCCCCCTCCTGCAAAGTTTGAAATGTAGACTAGAGAGTGAGAAACATATCCAGTATGCCTTTTTATCCCACCCCACCTAAATACAGAAATTCACAACAACCCCAAACTAAGCTAATCTGCCCAACCAACTCAAACCAACAGGTCAGCTAATATCAGCCCCAAATGGAACATCGTCCTCCTCCCTTTATCCACAGGTCCATAGGCCATCAGATGGGAAATAAATCGAGATCCAAGGGGTGGATCCCATGTCCAACAAAGCTCCCAGCCTTCCAATTCCAAACAAGTAGAAACAGCCCTCCACCCCCCCCCCCCTATTTCTCACTTCTTGAACATAAGTACAGTAAATCAATACTAGCACTGCCAACCCATCCCCCACCCCACCACAATCTCCCAATCCCCCATCCTACCCCCCCATCAAATCAGCCAATCCCAATCCAATTTGTGTGCTGTAAAAAAAAAAAAAAAGAGCACTAACACATTTCCTGCAGCAATGTAAAAAATCAAGGTTGGTAAACAAGAGCATATAATGTGCCAATAGTCTAGCATGTACCTTAATGGAATGGAGAGCAAATACAGAGAGAATTGTAAAAAAATCCTGCCAAATGACCCACCAAGTCTTCCTCAAAAACAAATCATGCACTTGCATAGTTATAATACCAAAAACCACAGACAAAATAAAGAACTCCCTCTCAGTTTGTAGGCGCAAGGCTCCAGCCAGTAGAAAGATTGTTCCGTTCCACCGCCCGATAAGGCTCCCATTAGCGCAAACAGGAGTAATTGATGTCACAAAACTCTTACAGGATCTCCTAAATGCATGAACACGCAGAAAAAATATCAGGATGGTCATGAGGAGCAAGAATACACTGTTCCCACCATCAACATGAAGGATGTAGCTAACGGCAATGACCGCAACTGTCACAATCAGTCTACGGATTGGCATGCTGTTTCCAGGAAGGGATGGGAAGTCAAACCACCCACCACCCATCTAGCCCACATGCTAGGGCAAGTTCCAAATCCCCTCCCCAATCATTTCAACCCCACCTCCACAGCCCCTTCATCTCCAATTCCAACTAAAGCAAAGACATAAGTTAAAAACAATTATGAAAAGGTAGCTAGCTTGCTATTAATTGTGGAGGTAAGTTTGGCTGAGAAAGCCTCAAATAGCTGCTTCAGCTGTGCATTAGCATTCAACAGAGTTGCAAGGGCAGGCCATTCCTCCCGCTTCTCCGCTTCCTCTCCTCTATTTGCCAATGCTTTTTTTCCAGACTTTTTTTTTGTGATTTCATCGGCTGGTCTGCCCACATTGCAGGGATTTAGTAGGCACATCTCCGGACATTGTGAAAATACAATGTTAGACTATCCTTAGAAAGGATGTTAAAGGATTTAGATCTAGGGGCCCAAGAGCTCAGTCAGGGCATGTCCTCCCGCTTGCAGATCATCATGTGACCTCCACCTGGGAATTATCTTTGATAGCTTCTTATTTTTTCAATTGTACATAAAAGCTGTGGTAAAAAGTTAATTTTTTTAAATTAAGGATTTTATGTAGACTAAACCCATTCCATGACCCTTCTGATTTCTGATCTGTATTGCAGGCTCTGGTATTAACGGCATTGGGTTATTATAAGATAATTTACTTAGGACTTCCAGCAAATAAGATATGAGTGCTTCAGGTAATTCAAAATCCGACAGCAAGAATTTTAATCAGTACTTGTCAATATGACCATATTTCTCGTCTTATACATTCTCCATTGGTTACCAATTGAATTTAAAATAACTTTCACGGCATTAACACTTATTCACAAAGCCCTTAAGAAAGTTCCTTTAGTAATCAGTTCTCTAATGAAAATCAAAAGGCCACAGAGAGCACTCAGATCAACAGCAGAAAAATGTCTATTGGACATTCTTCCTATTCAGTAAGTGAAACTGGTAGAATCAAGAGAGAGGTTGCTATCAGTAGCAGGTGCTATAACTTGGAATAGAATGTCTTAAAAGTTTTTGTTTTTTTTTATTTTATATTTATTAATTTTACAATCAATTCAAGCATAAATTTATCTTAAATTTATCACAGGTTACTAAAATCATTTTTAAAGTATACACGTACACGAAAACAATTATTACAATTCAATTAAAGGTGTATATTACATTCCTCATTATAGTTAATTGAAATTTTTACTTGATCATATTTTCTTACACCATATATTATTACACAATTTTCAACCAAATTTTTATCCATATATTATTCACTCTTTCATTAATTTTATCTACCTGTGTCTAGTCCACATTTGGATCCAAGGTACACATTACCCAAACATTATCTAGTTATTAACATTAAGTACACAACTAACTGGGATTACCCATACTTTCACTGGAGAAGATCACTTCATATCACATATGACTGAGTTAGACGGGTTTTGGGGTAGAGCTGGTGGTACGTATCGTTTTACTTTGAATAAATTGTGCTAACTGATCAGGTTGTAGAAATACATAGGTATTGCCCTCACTCTTTATAAGGCATTTGTAAGGATATTTCAAAATTATTTGAGACTTCAATGCATGAAATTGTTTTCTACGTCTTTGTGTTATTGACGCTAAATCAGGAAATAATTGCACCTTGCACCCCATAAATTCCTTAAATCTATTTAAGAAAATTTTTTTAAAAATCCAATCTTTATCTGACTCTAGCATAAAAGATATTATTAGAGTAGATGGTACAACAGACTCTATATCTGTTTGTTCTAGCATTTCTGTCACATTTAAATCTTTATTTTGAGGGGGAACATTATGTATTAATTCCTCTATTTTTAAATTACCAATGTCTCTAACAACTGTTGGGTTTTTCATTGATGGCAAATAAAACAGTTTAGATATTATAGGTAAAGTTGCTTCTGGGATATTTAAATTTTCCATAAAATATTTTCTCCATAGAAACAATGGAGTCAAAATAGGTGATTTAGGGAAATGTATGCATCGTATATTCTTTACCCTTGCTGCATTCTCCAACTTTTCTATTTTTAACTGTAGTAACAAGTTTTCCTTCATCATCATAGTCTGAATTTCCCTAGATTTTCCAATCTCTTCCTTTACTTTCTTTAATTCGTTTTTTACTGTTTTATTTTCAATTTCTTCTATATCCTCCACATTTTTCTTTGTTAATAATACAGTATTTAATATTGCTAGCATTTGATCACCCATATTTTTATTTACTTCATTTATAGCCTCCCATATGTTTTCTAAGGAAAAATCTTGTGGTTTTAACTAAGGGTTTAATCTGAGTTATACAAACCCCATCCTCTCTACCCTCATTACCCTCTTCCTCAGTCTCGATTGAAGCTTAACCGGGTTCTGCGATGTTACTTAAAGCTGAGAGATTTTCCATCTGACCTCCCTGCCCCAGGGGGGGGCCATACCCCGCTCCATCAGCAGGGTGTTGCTCCCCTGGGGTCAGATGTAACCTCTCAGCCGTATTCCCCGGAGGAGATCTCTCACTAGGGGAGAATGATGTTAGTAGATCTGAGAAGGCTCTTCTTCTTCCCTCCTAACATTCAATGATCCTTCATCCCCTTTCTGTAATCCACGTCGCACATGCATATCCATCGGTCCAACTCTAGAGATGGACTCCGTGACGTCTGAGGCCTGGCGCTCCCTGGCCCTTCTCTTTCGATCTGAGTATGGCATTTAACATAATTTTAACTTGGATAGTGTACGAACTAGTTAGTTATTATTACCTTGGTTCCAACGCAAAACGGTAACACCAGTCCATGAAAGGTAATTCTTTAATCCAATATTTCAGAAAGATATCCAAACAATCCAAAGAATCTGAAGAAGCTGAAAAAGCTGTGCGCACCTCTTTGGCACGCGCGTCTTCAGCAGCGCGCCGACATCGGCTGCTCGCCGCCAAGGAGCAGGTTTTAAGCCCCTTCCATCCCGCAATTGTGATGTCACAAATCAGTTCAGCTGTGCTCCGTCGAGGCCATCTAAACGCCGCACCCCCGGTAAGACAGCTGTGATCTCTCTCTCAGTCTCTTTCACAATTACCTGGCGCTGCCGTCTTAAATGTTTTAAAAAGAACTTGAAGACATTTTAATTTGAGAAGTCTTTCTGAGGCTTATTTTTATGGCAGCAGCATTGCATGATGTATCAGGCAGGTTTACATTGTTTTCATATATTTATTATGATTGTTTTTTATGTTCTGTTCATTTTGACTATTTTATTGTGTTGATGTATTTGATTGTTTTTTGTAAGCTGCATTGAATTTTTTTATATTGCAGCATATAAATCATTTTAAATAAAAATAAAATAAATCAGCATTGAGGTCAGCCCATAGTGAGGCAAATATGCCCGACCCAACTAGGGGCTGGTCCATTGCTGGGCCAAAAGGATCAGATACGAATAAGAAGGCTTTTGAGAGGAAGTGAGGGGCTCAGAGCTAGGTGTACTGAACAGATAATTCAACCAGCTCACATTGCCACAAAAAGGCTTGAGGTGGTAGTTCACGTTCCTACTCTCTTCTAATCATACACTCAGGGTCTATTGAGAATCTGAGGCCTACTAGTAAGGGACAGTTTCGGGACCCTTTTATAATAGGACAGTTATAGTCTCTTCCATGCTGCTATACAGCACCCAAACACCCCTACAGAGATGATGGATATTCCTGGTGAGGCTTTGGAAACTCTGACCCATGCTTTCTCATTTTCCCTTTTGGCATCTGAAGACAGCCTTTTCTGCAAGCATAAGTCCTGGTAGACAGAGCTCCTGGGGATGATCCACCAAGGGAAATTTTTCTGGGCGCAGGATGCATATTTGCTGAGTGAGTGAACTATTCCTGTATACAGCAGCTGGCTCCTCCTATTGGTAGCGCTCCTTCTCCTCCTTCACCAGTGATATCACTGGTTCCTCTTCATTCTCTTCCTCATTTAGTAGCACTGATTCCTTCTTTTCTTCTAGTGAAATCACTGGATTTCCCTCCTCCAAGATCTTCAGCACATCCTTTGGCTCCTCTGTCTTATCTAGCTCTGGTAGTTCCTCAGTTGAAGAGGACTCTTGCCTGGAACGCAGCGGTAAACCAATCCTTCTTTGCCCTTTTGAAAGAGCTATACAGAAATAAAGAAGACAACAAGGCACGTATTATTGATACAGATGTATATATGTGATACAGGACCCTGTAGCCTTATTGCCCCAACACCTATTGTACCTAGAAACTCATTCTGTTAACCTCAGGGAGGGCAGTAATGAAAGACCTTTCCACAGGTAAAATGTTTTTCCCCTCTTTTGGTGCCTTGGAGTCTTCATGCCACTGTTGATGCCTTGATGTTTTCTTGCTAATGTTTATAATGCTTTGCCTCTCTTACGGTGCCTTGGGGTGTTCCTGCCATGCTTGGAACCGCTTTGTCATTCTTGCAGCCTTAGGATGTTCCTGGCACTGTTAGGACAGTCAGCACTGGTGCCCATCATCTCGTAGGGCATGAGAAGGTGGCAATCAGTTCTAGTACTCACTATCTTATAGAGCACAGCAGGGAGAGAGGGTGTGTAGGGTGTCACAGAACATGTTTTTCTTCCTCCTCTACTCCCAGGGAACTGCTTTCTTCTTAACTAATATTCTCTAACAGACATAGGTGTTGTAACAAGATGGGCTACATGGGCCATGGCCTGTCCAGCTTTGGGCAGGGCCTAAGCACAGTTTGGGTGCAGAAATGCCTCCTTCCTAAACATAAGGGGCAGCCTGTAAGGCCCAAAAGGGAACAGCCCTATTTGCCGATCCTCTACATTCCCTTTTACCCCATGTCTCTGTCTTTCCAGGCTGCTCGTCCTCCTTTCCTGTACCAGTGCCTTTAACCAAATGAATGCTGCTTCTGCAACCACCATCGGTGTGGTCTATCTTTTCTGTGGCTGTGCGGTTCAAAAATCAACTGTTTGAACTGTGGGGTGCTCCATTAGCACAGAGCGCCATGTGAAACAAACAGCTGATATTAGAGATGTGAATCGTGTGCCCGATCGTTTTAACGAACAGGTTCGGATGGAGGGAGAAAAAAATTGGATCGTTAGAGATGTGAATTGGAATCGGTTCTGATTCCAATTCACATCGTTAATTTTTTAGTGAGGCCTGAGCAGATAAAAAAAACCCCCACCCGACCCTTTACAAATGACCCCTTTGCTCTCCCACCCTCCTGAACCCCCCCCCCCCCAAAATGTTAAATTACCTGGTGGTCCAGTGGGGGGGGGGTCCCGGTGCGATCTCCCACTCTCGGGCCATCGGCACCATTTTGGCTACCACTGATAAAAATGGCGCCGATGGCCCGATAAAAAAAAAAACCCACCCCAACCCTTTACAAATTACCCCTTTGCTTCTCCCACCCTCCCGACCCCCCCAAAAACCTTTTACATGTACCTGGTGGTCTAGCGGGGGGTCCGGGAGCCATCCCTTCAATCATACCCTCGGTGCTGGACTGGTTTCAAAATGGGGCCGATCACCTTTGCCCTCACTATGTCACAGGGAGCGACCGTCGCTCCCTGTGACATAGTGAGGGCAATGGCGATCGGCGCCCCCCCCCCACTGGACCACTAGGTAATTTAACATTTTGGGGGGTTCGGGAGGATGGGGGAGGGTAAAGGATTGGTTTTAAAGGGTCGGGGTGGGTTTAGGGGTTGTTTTGGTGTGCCCGTTTTCCCGCCCTCCTCCCAAATAATTCCCGTACTCGATTTAATGATTTTTCACGATAAATCGAGGGAATTCCTATTGTATCGAGTCCCTTACCGATTAATGACGATTTTAAAATTATCGGACAATAGTTTAAATCGTTAAAAAACGATTCACATCCCTAGGATATCCTTAAGCTCAGACAATTGTTTCAGTGAGTGAAAGGAATGAGTGAGAATTTACCAGTACATTTTGGGAAAAAGGCAACAGAATTTGCAAAAACAAGAGAACAATATCTTTTAAAGAAAATCTGACCAGCAGACAAGGACAATTAATTGGCAAAAGCACAAACATAGTGGGAAATATTAGAGATGTGAATCGTGTCCTCGATCGTCTTAACGATCGATTTCGGCTGGGAGGGGGAGGGAATCGTATTGTTGCCGTTTGTGTGTGTAAAGTATCGTCATAATCGTTAAAATCGTGAGCCGGCACACTAAAACCCCCTAAAACCCACCCCCGACCCTTTAAATTAAATCCCCCCCCCAAATGCCTTAAATTACCTGGTGGTCCAGCGGCACACTAAAACCCCCTAAAACCCACCCCGACCCTTTAAATTAAATCCCCCACCCTCCCGAACCCCCCCCCAAATGCATTAAATTACCTGGGAGTCCTCCGTAGTGGCGGTCCGTGGCTAAATCGGGGGAAGGGGGAGAGCACGAAAACCGGCACACTAGATCGTGAGGTCTTCAGCCGGCGCCATTTTTCAAAATGGCCACCGCAAAATGGCGGCGGCCATAGACGAAAACGATTCGACGCAAGAGGTCGTTCCGGACCCCCGCTGGACTTTTGGCAAGTCTTGTGGGGGTCAGGAGGCCCCCCCAAGCTGGCCAAAAGTTCCTGGGGGTCCAGCGGGGGTCAAGGAGCGATTTCCTGCCGCGAATCATTTTCCGTACGGAAAATGGCGCCGGCAGGAGATCGACTGCAGGAGGTCGTTCAGCGAGGTCCGGAACCCTCACGAGATTTCCAGACCTCGCTGAACGACCTCCTGCAGTCGATCTCCTGCCGGCGCCATTTTCCGTACGGAAAACGATTCGCGGCAGGAAATCGCTCCTTGACCCCCGCTGGACCCCCAGGAACTTTTGGCCAGCTTGGGGGGGCCTCCTGACCCCCACAAGACTTGCCAAAAGTCCAACGGGGGTCCGGAACGACCTCTTGCGTCGAATCGTTTTCGTCTATGGCCACCGCCATTTTGCGGCGGCCATTTTGAAAAATGGTGCTGGCTGAAGACCTCACGATCTAGTGTGCCGGTTTTCGTGCTCTCCCCCTTCCCCCGATTTAGCCACGGACCGCCGCTACGGAGGACTCCCAGGTAATTTAATGCATTTGGGGGGGGTTCGGGAGGGTGGGGGATTTAATTTAAAGGGTCAGGGGTGGGTTTTAGGGGGTTTTAGTGTGCCGGTTTTCCTGCCCTCCCCCTTCCCCCGATTTACGATTTTTTGACGATAAATCGGGGGAATTGGTATTGTATCGTGGCCCTAACGATTTTTGACGATTTAAAATATATTGGACGATATTTTAAATCGTCAAAAAACGATTCACATCCCTAGGAAATATAGAGTTGCTTGAGAAACCCCACGTGGATCAAATTGGACTAAGGAATAGTTAAGAAGAGGTAAGCTTAGACCCGAAGATGAGAGATTGACAATTGCAGCACAGGATAGTAGATTATGGACTACATGGTTTACAGCCAGCATAGAAAAAAAATCGGTAGAACAGATAACTGTAGACTCTGTAAAACAGAACTAGAAATGGTAGACACTTTGGGGTTGATGCAATATTGGGCGCTGTGCTCAGCGCGCTGCTAAATCGCAGTTGGACACACGTTTTGGACTCGTTAGACATACGCCATTGCAATATCAGGATTAGCACGTCCAAAATGCGCATCCATACCAGCATGTAGCTAATAGCACTCATCACATGTTGATGAGGCTATTAAATAGTACCCCCAATGTACAATAAAATGTGCAACCGACGCATACATTCTAACCCTCAAAAATTATTGCCAGCCCAGAGCTGGTGTTAAGTTTTGAGGCACCCCAAGCCAGAAAAGCAAAAAATACAGCTTTTCTGTGGTTCCTCCTTCTTAATATCATTGCAATACTAAGCAGGAGGAACCACAGAAAGCTGCAACATGGGAAAAAAAAATCTTGACAGCGGTCAGGTTAGGAAAAGGGAAGCTCAATTTATAAGCATCCATTTTCCTAATCCGTGGCTGTGCACAGGTTAGGAAAATGGACTTTTGGAAAATTGAGCTGTGTGCCTGGTTCTGGGCTGGAGGTAAGGAGAAGCAGTCCATGGGATGTGCCTGCGGACCACTGATTGCAACACTCACACACACAAATACCGTCTTCCTCTCTATTTCACTCACATACAAACACACAGACTCTCTTGCTTTCTCATCACACACACACACACACACACACACACACTTCGGCTTCCTTTCTTTCTCCCTCATATGCAAACACACCAGCTCCCTCACTCACTCACACATACACAAAAAAAAATCCTCATAGGCTCCCTCCTTTCACTCACTCATATACAAACACATAGGCTATCTTGCTCACTCACTCCCACACACACAACCTCAAAGACGCCCTCTCTTTTCTCACTCCCCCCCCCCCCCGCCCCACACACACACACCAGCTCCCTTTCTGATTCACTTTCACACATGACTACAACCTAACAGGCTCCCATTCTCCCTCACTCCTACACACACACCGATTCCCTCTCTCTCTCTCTCTCTCTCACACACACACACACACACAGTCTCACAGACTCCCTCTCTCACTCATATACAAACATACAGGCTCCCTTTCTCTCTCACTCTCAAACACACAACTTTATAAGCTCCCTTTCTGTTCTCACTCACACACACACACACACACACACACACACACACACAAAACGTAACAGACTCCCACGGTCCCTCATTGCAATGCACCCACAATTTCACAGACTCCCACGCTCCTCACTGCCACACACACAGACTCTCTTACTCTCTCAGCCTGGCCACAGACTAGATGAACTCTGCCTGTGGCCCTTTTTCTTCCATGTCTTTGGCCAGGGATTGGATGGGCTCAGTCAACGTCCTTTCTCTTCCTCATCTTCAGCCGTGAGTGGGATGGGCACCACCCACAGCCCTTTCTCCCTTCTACAGCTGAGGGCAGGATGGGCTCAACTTGCAGCTCTCCTGGGCCTTTCTCCTCTTTGTCTTTGTCCACAGGTAGGATGAGGTCCTCTGCAGCCTTCCTGGGTCTTTCTACTCTTTGTCTTCATCTGCAGGCAGGATGGAATTGGCTCATGGCACTCACTTCTTCATGTCTTCGGTTGTGGTCGGGATGGGCTCTGCCAATGGCCTCCTGGAGCTTTCTCCTCTTTGTCTTTGGCCATGGGCTATATGGGATTCACCTGCAGCCCTGCTGGGCTTCTCTCCATGTCTTAGGCCATTGACAGGAACGGGTTCCTTTGTGGCCCCACTGGGCTTCTCTCTATCTTTGGCTGGTGGCCAGTGGTTCACACTGGCGATTTTGTCAGTTCTCTAGGTAACTGCCTAGTTCAACTAATCGAAGTGCCAGCCCTGCTGAAAAGCATAATAAGGTGACATATCTTATTCACTGGAAATTGTGTACACATTATACAATCACTGCCTTAGAAAAACACTGGGAACATAACACTGAGAGAATTATAGATAATGAAGAAGTTGTAATCACCTGGGACTTCCCCAGCCCAACAGATAAAAAGCATGATGCAAGAAAACCGGATGTAGTGGAAAGGAAAAAAGCACAGGAACAGCATTACTGATAGAAGTATCAGTTCCAAACAACTATTCTGTGGATCACATGGGAAAGACATAATATCCTTAAGTATCAAATGTTGCAATTGGAGACAAAGAAAATGTAGCAGAATGATACAGAAACAGTCCCATTTGTATTAGGCTCCACTAACCTAATTAAAAAGAATTTCCAGGTCATCTAGTGTTGCCTGTGCTTATAACACCTTATGAGCTCCAGAAGGAAGCTCTCTTTGGCACAATGCAAGTACTGGGTGTTGCATAACCTTTGCCTTCCCCTCACGCCCACTGGATAATTCCACTAATATAATTTTTGAACTATTTTGTAGGCCATTCAATTTAGAATTTAACAGTACCTTACACATTACTTAAATTAATTATTTATGGCCAGAATGTGCAATAGCGAAAAACAGCATCAGATTGATCGTATTAAGTATATTGCATTTCGTGAGGCATGTGATGCTTGAGCAACCTTTATTACGAAGAAGTGGACTGCCAAAAAATTAAGTTGAAGCAAAAGCTGGGTTCAGAGGACATGGGGCAAAACTGCTGTTGAGTGTTTTACGGAATTTGTTGACAGTCAACCAGTAGAATTGTCTCAAGCCAAAAAATTATTGAAAATTCCAGCAACCAGAAGAAAAAAAGTTGTTACCCCGCTCGTCTTAAAGCCTTTTTGCAAACTAACAGTGGCCACACCAACTATTAATTATATGTTCTTTACTTCAGTTCTGAATGCCAATTAAAATGGTATATTGCATGTTTCTATCAGATTTCTGGTTGCTGCTGCAATGAGGGAGGCAAAGGTTATGCAACACCTGATATAAAGAAGGGCACTAGCAGTGAATTTGAGAGCTTGAGATCAGACTCAGCATACTCTGGCTTACGAGTGAGGTTCACTAATGTCAAGGCATATACAAAATTAAATCATTTGAAGACATTATCCCTAACAGCTGACTTGCGCACCTCAGGAGGAACAGAAAACACAGGCACTGTCTGAAGGAGTAATGTTCTGCCTCCGCAGTGTATGTATATGTTTCTTTATTATGCTGCCACCTAGTGTCAGGTGATATTGCACAGCTTAGATTTTCTGCAGTTTTTAATTTCCTTGCCCTGATTAGTTATTGTTTGAATGTTTCTGAACTCCCTATTGAATCTATTCCTGTTTGCTCTATCTCTCCCTCTATACCTTTCTCCATTTCCTATTGGTCTCTTGACCCAAGGTCAGTTTATTTTATGCAGAGACAGTTTATTTCCAGCAGAGACTTTCAGTTGGAAGAAGGCTCTTAGCAGGCTAACAGCTTTTTAGCTTTTATCCTTTTTTTTTTGGTCTGAAAGACATCATCCAGACTGATCAGGTTCTTTCAGCGGATCCTGGTCAGTGTACCAGAGACTATGCCCTAGCACTCACCTCTGAACATGGCAGCTCACTCTCACACCCACAGCCAGAAGAGATAACAGATGCTGTGACAATGTAGCCTGTCTGTGAAGTAGACTCTACACCTAGCAGAGATCAGCTCAATACATGTTCTAACATGGATGTTAATCACCAGCACAGGAATCCACACAGCTCATATGCTAACAGACGCACTACAACTGGCTCACGGTCCAGGTACTCATATGCAAAGAGACGCTCTGCTTCAGGTCTCACCTCAGCACCTGCAGTGGGATTATTTAGCCTGAGTTTGTCTGTCCTTTAGTGAATACACAGGCCTCACACACAGACACCCTTGCAGAAACTGTGAGAATATACAGAGGCTTGTCCCTGGCCCCACATTAAGGATTTACTTTCTCTCTGGCATAACTGCGGTTATAGGTTAACAGACCTCTGGTGCAACCTGCTTCTGACGCACAAAGAATTCCTACTTGGAAGTTGATCTGTGTGCTGGAATACAGGGAGGGCGGGGGGGGGGGGGGGAGGGTATTCCCCTCCCCCCAGCATCACAGCATAATAAGAGAGTCAGCAGACTGATAAAGACAAGAAGAAGAAAAAAGACAGAAGAACAGAGATATGCTGCTTCCCTGAAATCTCTTCTGTTGTAATGCATTAATAGTAGTATTATTACTACTTTATTATGTATCATTTCTTATTGCATTATTATCATAGCTGAGCTACATAATAAACCAACCTGGGATCAATTTGTGGCTGTTGTCCTTGAAGGGTGAGTGTAGTGTGATTGCAGCCATTTAGATATTCCCTAAATTGCCTTTTGAGATGATTGCCCATAGGCCTTTTCACATCTGAGAAACCACAAGAATCCATAACACATAGTCAATATAGATATCCTGAAAACCCTGGTGGATATGTCATGAGAACTGGGTTGGCGAAGTACTGCTCTACGACTCTCAGTTGGTCAGTATCTAAACATTCTGGAATGCACCATTAGATTGCACCCTTTGTGGGGATTCTCCCACTATATACTCTTGCCAATTGCAATATGTCCTCCTAGTGAGGCACATGCTTGTCAAGCATATTTTACTAAACTGATTCTGAATTCTGCTCTCCTGAATGGAGACCAATCTGAAGGCTTATGCAACTTTTCTGAAACATAGAAGCTTTTGAGATAATTACATCCGATGTTAAAAAAAAAGTATTTTTATTTGCTAAAGTCAGTCATAGTAAATTCTTCTGAATGAGTGAATCAACCCGTTATTAGATAAATAGGTACAGTAAAAGCCCCAGTATCCAGCATGTATGAAGAAAAGTGCTGGTTAATCAAAAATCCCAGTTATCAAAGCCCTCTGCTCCCTGTTTTATGCAGCAGCCTTCAGGAAACAAAAGAATAGGGAGTGGTGCTGGCATGGGCAGAGCACAAAGCAGAGCAGAGAAAAACAAACTGCTTTGCAGAGGAATACAAAATGCTTCCTAATCCACCCTGTACTCATCCACTGAATTTCTGGGTAAGATGCTGGTAAGCTGAGCAATATGGATAGTTGAGTGCCCAATAATGAGGCTGTTAAAGAATTTTCTGTTTAGGATTAAGCTGGTGTTCATAGTTTTGATCACACAGCCACTAGATGGAAGCACGGTATAGCTACTTCAAGGAACTCTGGCTGATTCAGCGACCAAAGACGGAAATCCAGCTTTTCACTCAGGTGAAATTAAAGCACCAGGTCACTGAGTTCAGGTAAAGACTGGCGGGCAGCATATTCAGAATGTATTCAGCACTTGATAGCCAGATAAATAGGACTTATCGCGAAAAAGGGAGATTTTACATGAAAAAAGGTATTCAAAGTACAGTCTTCTGAGATAAAAATATCACCACTGTGGTGCCAAGCAGAAAACCCTGCAAAAAATAGACTTAGAATCCAAATGGTATTAGACCTACTGTAAAGCAAGTTGGGTATAGGCTAGGCCCTCAGATAGCCATAAGAAAACTAAATTACAATTACAATGTAGTAAATCTTCCATACCAAAACAGCTCTAAATGCCAGCACTCAAACAGTAACAAACCTACCTTTGAAAAGGCAACACTGCAAATATTACAACACCAGTACATCTCCTGTTAGGAAAACAGAACAAGCCAGTCTGCTACAGATCCCTACACAAAAACTACCTACTAGCAGAATATCTCACCTCGGTCACAGATGCAGAACAGAGATAGAACCTTGCTAAATAGAATATACAGACTATAAAATAGAAATAGAAACAGGCAGACAAAAACTGAACTGGAAACTCTAACAATGGAATAGTGCAACAGGAGAAAAAATAAACTGCTATTAATTGATACAAATCAAATATAATCAAGAAATATAAAACATTAGCAATACCAATAAAAAGAAAAATATGTCAATGGTATAGCAAGGCTATAGGGGACACATGGGATTCCAGTTATGAGCCAGGATAAGTAGAGACTGCCTATCTATAAGGTCCTTGTAGTAGTTAGCTATTTATATCTTTATAGGAGGACCACCTAGTAACTTGAGGTGAGGTTTAGGTAGTAGTGTAAGGGTTAAGGGCCACTTTGACATGCAGAGTGAGACGTACAAACAGAACGGTACACTCTTGTGAAGATTTGATGTCCTTCGGAGTGAGGAAACTCACACAACGATGAGATTTGTACACTGTTCTCTCAACCTAGCTTGATGTTACCCAGGAAGAGTCCATCAAGCTAGGTTGAGAACATTGTACAAATCTCATCATTGTGTGAGTTTCCTCACTCCAAAGGACATCAAATCTTCACAAGAGTGTGCTCTTCTGTTTGTTACGATAAATAGGCTATTACCATAAAACACGCTCCTCTTTCTATCGCATGCGATAATTTGATGAATCTAGCTCTAAGTTTGTACCTGGGTTATGAATGGGAGTTTGTGTGTGTAGTGAATTAATTGGTGCCTGTCTGGGGGGTCTGTCTGTCTGAGTGTGAGAGAGAATGGGTGCCTGCCTGGGAGTCTGTCTGTGTGTGTGTGAGAGAGAGAGAGAGAGAGAGAGAATGGATGCCTGCCTGGGAGTCTGTGTGTGTGTGTGTGTGTGTGTGTGTGTGTGTGTGTGTGTGTGTGTGTGTGTGTATGAGAGAGAATGGGGGTCTATGTGTGTGAGAGATTGAGTGCCTGCCTGGGGGATTTTGTGTGTGTGTGTGTGTGTGTGTGTGTGTGTGTGTGTGTGTGTGAGAATGGGTGCCTGCCTGAGGGTCTATCTTGTGTGTATGTGTGTGAGAATGAATGGGTGCCTGCTTAGAAGTCTTTCTGTTTGTGGGACAATGAATGAGTGCCTGCCTGGGAGTCTGTGTTGAGAATCAATGGGTGCCTGTGTGGGTGAGAGCCTGTGTGTGTTTGAGAGATTCTGGGGAGACTAAGAGCTTTTGTGAGGGGGGGAGAGGTCTTAGAGCCTTTGTATGAGAGTGCTTGAGTGTATATGAGAGCATGTATTTATGTGTATGTGATAGTGTATGTGTGAGAGAGAAAGAACATGTGAGTGTGTGTGAGAGAGAGGATAAAGTTTGTGTCTCACCACTAATCCCCCTAATTCTCTATAATCTCAGGGTGACTGGAAATGAAGAGCTGCCAGGTATGGATGGAACAGCTCCCAAAGGCTAAAGAGGTTAGGGCTGTTCAACTTGGAGAAGAGATGGCTGAGGGGGGATATGATAGAGGTCTTTAAGATCATGAGAGGTCTTGAACGAGAAGATGTGAATCGGTTATTTACACTTTCGAATAATAGAAGGACTGGGGGGCATTCCATGAAGTTAGCAAGTAGCACATTTAAGACTAATCGGAGAAAATTCTTTTTCACTCAACACACAATAAAACTCTGGAATTTGTTACCAGAGGATGTGGTTAGTGCAGTTAGTATAGCTGGATTCAAAAAAGGTTTGGATAAGTACTTGGAGGAGAAATCCATTAACGGCTATTAATCAAGTTTACTTAGGGAATAGCCATTGCTATTAATTGCATCAGTAGCATGGGATCTTCTTAGTGTTTGGGTAATTGCCAGGTTCTTGTGGCCTAGTTTGGCCTCTGTTGGAAACAGGATGCTGGGCTCGATGGACCCTTGGTCTGACCCAGCATGGCAATTTCTTATGGACAGCAGGGGCTTTTTTTTTTTTTAATCCTTATTAGTTTGAATTATTGGGTGATATTTGATATGCTTGCTCTTTTGAAATATTTTATTCGTGCTTGGGAAATTTAAAAAAAATGTATATGACTTCAATTAATAGAAGTTATTCTATTTGTCAGTATTTTGGAAATATTTTTTATTAGTATGGTTTTACTATTATAATTGATGCTTTATGTTTCTTAATTTTATTTGTTTTATGAGGAATGGTGGTTCTGTTTTTTCATTGTTACACACAGAATCTGGCTTCTTGGGGTTTCCATTTCAGTTTTTGTCTGCATGTTGCTGGTTCTAATTTGTAATCCTTTATTCTTTATTTGGTGAGAGTCTGTGTTCTGCATGTGTGATTGAGGTTAAATATTCTGCTGTGTCATTTCTATGTAGGGATCTATAGAAGCTTGGTTTGTTCTGTTTCCTAATAGGAGGTATATTGGTGTTTTAGGCCTAGTGTTGTTTTGGAATGGGAGGTTTATTATCTGGTAATTGTAATTTAGTTGCTCATGACTTTCTGAAGACCAAGCTCATGACTTTCTGAAGACCAAGCCCACACCCAACATGCATTACAATAGTCCTAATACCATATGTGTTACAAGGTCTTTTGGGCTTTTATGCAGGGTTTTCTGGTTGCCACCACAGCTGATGTGATATTTTTACTTCAAAAGACTGTACTTTGAGTGTGGTTTTTCATGTACAATCTTTTATTATAAATGCATAATTTGAAATTGTGTGTGGAGAGGGCCGTGATAGGGGAAGGCTGGGCACAAAGCTGTAAGATACACTAGGGGTGCCTAATACCCCTGCACTGACCTTGTTTAGTAAAAGAATACAAATTAAATTTTAAAAAAGTTGAATGAGGAGGGGCCAGCCCTTTAATTGGTTGCACAGGACTGCAGAAGTTAGTACTGCCCTGCATGGTAGCGCCAAGGGGTGACGCGCTGGCAGGGTTCCCATCCCTTCCTAATGAAGAGCACCCATGCGTTGGTGCCATTTGGTGATACGCTGGCAGTTGATGGGGGGGGGGGGGGGGCAAGAAAGGGGGGGGCCTGCAGGGGAGACAACATTGAACGCTTTGTGCAAAGAAGTTGTGGAATATAAGATTTTCATAAATAAATAAATAAAATTGGCCCCCGGACCCTGAAGACCTTCATTACGCCTGTGAATAGAACAATATTCAATAATTTAAAATGCATACAAAATTTTAAATATTTACCAAACACCAATAAAATATTTCAAAACTGCAGACACATCAAATAAACATCCAATTATTTAAAACTAATAGGGATAAAAAAAAATTCTCCTGGGAACTTTTGATTTCCAGCCACCCTTAGATTGTCCTGGATTAATGGGGGAGAAGGAGGGTGCACAAACTTTCTCTAATCTTTCTCATACATACATTTTAACTAGAGATGTGAATCGTGAATCGTGTGATCGCAAAATGGCGCCGGCCGTATGGCAACACGATTCGACTGCAGGAAGTCGTTCCCGGACCCCCGCTGGACTTTTGGCAAGTCTTGTGGGGGTCAGGAGGCCCCCCAAGCTGGCCAAAGGTCCCTGGGGGTCCAGCGGGGGTCCGGGAGCGATCTCCTACGCCTCCTGCCGTCGGGGTACAAAAAAACAAAATGGCGCCGGCGCTACCTTTGCCCCGGCATATGACAGGTCAAACGTAGCGCCGGCGCTATTTCTACAATGCACAGGAGGTCCGAGAGTAAAAGATCACACCGGGACCCTTCCTCTGGACCCCAGGTAATTTAAGGCATTTTGGGGGGGGTTCGGGAGGGTGGGGGATTTATTTTAAAGGGTCGGGGTGGGTTTTAGGGTTGTTTTAGTGTGCCGGTTTTCCCGCCCTCCCCCCTTCCCCTCCCCATTCCCCCGATTTACGATTTTTTGACGATAAATCGGGGGAATTGTTATTGTGTCGCGGCTCTAACGATTTTTGACGATTTAAAATATATCAGACGATATTTTAAATCGTCAAAAAACGATTCACATCCCTAATTTTAACACATATTCATTCTCTCTGACCCCCACACACTCGAGCACACATGTTCATTGTCACACACAGTCCCTCACTCTCACATTGTTGCGACCATCGCTGCCCGACGTCTCCACTCCGCCCTCCTTACCTCTTTGGCGACTCCCTCCTGGGTTGATGGAAGTTTGGCTGCCGTGACGTCATCTTGCTGACCTCCTCCGGCGTTCCCGGACCGGCTAGAACCTGCCTTCCGCCATGTTCTCCTGAGGCCTAAGGGCGCGCGCGTGGCCCCGACTCAAGTACCAGCAGTGGCGCGAACCTCAGGGGTGTCCCCCTGAGATGATGTCGTCATCTTCGGATATTTAAAGGTCTTTCATTTCGCTAACTAATCGAGTTAGCAAAGGGTTTCCTACCTAGCTGACTCCAGGTATCGCTGTGGATGGGATTCGCTCTCCGCATACCTTGCTACTCTGCCTCCTCGAACTTTAACAGGGGTACCCGCTCCTCAGGGGCCTCGCTCTCTCTTTTACTTTTCAGGTCGCAGTCTGGAACCGGTACTCGCTCCTCGAGGGCCCACGTTCCCGGACCTGCTACTGAATATAACTTCTGCCAGGAAGTCACCGCTGCCTACAACACCAGTGAGTTACCATCTCTCTCTCAGAGCTTTTCCTGGAACCAGGTACTCACTCCTCGAGGGCCTACTTCATTTCAGCTCCTGGGCTGTTCTAAGAGACCACAGTGTGAGTGTTACCATCAAGGTTCTGTTCCTGAACCCTGCATACTCTGCCTACTCACTATCTCACTTTCTCTACAGCTCAGCCTTCCTGGGATCGCTGTTCCAGTGCCTGAGGGACTACAGCCCAACCGGGCTATTCCAGCTCACTACTGCCACCTCTGGTGGTTCTCAAAAACTGTTTAATAAAAGAACTTGTGTGTGTCTGTCTCCCAACTCTGAGCCTGACTGGTGGTCCCTCTCGGGATCTTCCTCCGGAGGGGCATGGTCAGTTGCCACCGGCCCAAGGATCCACCCACAACTATCACAAATAATAACACACATGCTCATTCACTGACTCCCCCTCATAAGCATGCACAAGCACTCACACACTCAGTGGCTCTCTCTCATTCACACACACATATACACAGGACTCTCCTCTCATGTTCAGTGACTCTCATTCCCTCATACACACAGGCACTATCTCCCACTCAGTGTTTCTCTTTCACACTGTAGCTCCTCTCTCTCCTTCACAGACAGGCACTCTCATACTCAGTGGCTCCATCTTCCTCACACTCAGTGGTTCTCCTCTCCCTCACATGCACCCACCCACAACACACACACACACACACACACACACATACACACGTTCCCTCTTGAACTCAGTGGCTCTCTCTCCCATATACACACAGAAATTCTCTCACACTCAGTGGTTCTCTCTTTGAAACACACACACACACACACTAGAACTCTCTCAAACTCAGTGGGTTTCTCTCTTTCCCTCTCTCTCACATACACACACACAGGTTTCTCACACTCAGTGGCTCTCTCTCATTCACACACACATATACACAGGACTCTCTCATGCTCAGTGAATCTCTTCCCCTCATACACACAGGCACTATCTCCCGCTCAGTGTTTCTCTTTCCCACTGTAGCTCTCTCTCTCCCTCACAGACTGGCACTCTCATACTCAGTGGCTCCATCTTCCTCACACTCAGTGGTTCTCTCCCTCACATGCACCCACCCACCAACACACACATTCCCACCCACCAGCATACACACACACACACACACACACACGTTCCCTCTTGCACTCAGTGGCTCTCTCTCCCATATACACACAGAAATTCTCTCACACTCAGTGGCTCTCTCTTTGAAACATACACACACACTTGAACTCTCTCAAACTCAGTGGGTATCTCTCTCTCTCTCTCACTCACACACACACACACACACATACACACACACAAACACACAGACACTTTTTCATGCTGAACATCTATCTCTCCCACATAGACACAGGCAACCTCTGATAGTGGCTAGTGTGCATATATTTCCGCTTTATATTCAACTTAAGAAATATTTTACCATCTCATCTTTTTTAAATTTTTAATTGGAGAGAAAAAGACCTCAGCGCTGGTTGAAAACATAACGCATTGTATCCAATCCAGTAGTTGCAATCATGAGACTAAAAACCTCTCTTGTTATATATATTTATTAAAAATCCATCTTTTTTCTTTCTTCTTTTTTATTAATATTTGTTATATTAGTTAAAAGTCCATTTCAAGCTTATTGCTAATCATAATGTAACCCGTTACTTTCTTCTTCTTTATTTTCATGGATTATTATAATGCTATGAGCATTAACTTATTCACAAAGGGCCAGATGTTATAAAATCCAGGGTCGGCACGCGCGGGTGTGGGGGGTGTGCACAATTGTGCAACCTGCGTGCGCTGAGCCAAGCAGCCTGCCTCTGTTCCCTCCGCCCCCCCCCCCCCGCACCTTCCCCTCCCTTCCCCTATCTAACCCGCCCCCCAGCCCTAACTAAACCCCCCGACCTTTATTGAAGAAGTTACGCCTGCCTCCAGGCAGGCGTAACTTGCGTGCGCCGGCTCTCCATCCTCTGGCCCGATGGCTGTTCCAGAGGCCTTGGTCCTGCCCCGGAACACCCTCGGGTCGGTGCCCCGCCCACAGCCTCGCCCCCGGAACACCCATTTTTTCAAGTCCCAGGACTTACGTGCATCCCGGGGCTTGCGCGCGCCGCCGAGCCTATGCAAGATAGGCTCGGCGCACTCAGGGGAAGGCAGGGGTAGGTTTTCGGGGGTTGCGCGCGTATCTTACTTCCGCAAACCCTTTGAAAATCTACCCCTTAGTGATTCTCTCTCCAACACACACAAATACACACAGACTCATGTTCAGAGGCTCTCTCTTCCTCATTCACAAAGGCACTCTCTCACAATCAGTGGCTGTCTCTTCTCTCTTGTATACACAAGCTCTCTCTTTCTCTCTCATACACACTCACATTCAAGATTTCCCACTGTCTTATGGGACTTTTTTGCAGCTGCTCCACAGAGTTTCTTCTTTTGTCGCTATTATGGTCTCACTGAAGATGCATTGCCGGGATTGGGGGCTGCCTCACTAAAGATGCACTACTGAGGAGTGGGCCATGTCAGTAAAGATGCACTGGGGAGGAGTGGTCAGTAAAAATGTGCCGCCCTGGAGGGGAAGCTGCATCAGTAAGCTGCCGCCATCAGAGAGGGAGTTGCGTCAGTAAAGATGCACCGCTGGGGGGGAGAGCCATGTCAGTAATTATGCACCATCAGGGGTGGGAGACGCGTCAATAAAGATGTGCTGCTGGGAGTGGAAGCCATGTCACTAAAGATTTTCCACCAGGGGAAAGCCACAACACTTAAAATATGCTTTTGGGAGGTCTGCGTCACTAAAGATGCACCAGGAGGAGGACCGCATCACGAAAGATGTGCCATGGGGGTGGCGTCATTGAAGCTGCGCTGCCGTGGATTGAAACTGTGCCACCAGCCTTTCTTCTGCCTGTGGGGGGGAGGGAAACTGTGTGGGCAGCTCACTGAAGCTGCATCACTGGTTTTAGCCTTAAGGCAGGGTGAGGCAGCCACAGCAGGAGCATTTTGGGGGCAGTTTTTGCTGCCTCAACATTTTTCCGCCTGAGGCCACCGCCTCATCCTGCCTCATGATAGAACTGCCTCTGTCTGTAATCTGTCATTAAAATTAGCTATGATAACCTGAAGATTGGAGAGTGTCAATGTACGCCAGTTTTTTAAAAAAGGGTTCCAGAGGTGATGCAGGAAACTACAGACCAGTGAACTTACGTCAGTGAGGGAAAAAATGATGAAAACTATTATAAAGAATAAAATTGCTGAACATATAGTTAATCATAATTTAATGGGACAAGCCCATCGAGGGTTTAACCAAAGAAAGTCTTGCTTCACCAATCTGCTACATTTTTTTGAAGGTGTGAATAAACATGTGGATAAAAGTGAGCCAATTGATATAATGTATCTGTACTTTCAGAAAGCATTTGATAAAATGCCTCACGAGACTCTTGAGGAAATTAAAAGTCATGGGACAGGAGGCACTGTTCTATTGTGGATTGAGAACTAGTTAAAAGATAGAAAACAGAGTGAAGGGCTAAATGGTCAATTTTCTCATTGAAGAAAGGTTACTAGTGGAGTGCTCCAAGGATCTGTACTGGGACCGCTGTTGTTTAACATATTTATAAATGACCTAGAGACTGGAATAACAAGCGAAAGGGTCAAATTTGCTGATGAGACAAAATTATTCAATGTTGCTAAATCCAGTGGTGTAGATATGGGTGGGCCTGGGTGGGTAGCAGCCCACCCACTTTGCACTCAGGCCCACCCAATCAGCGTTGCCCAGTGCTGGGTCGTCGCGGAGCTCATACCGTGCAGCCTGAGAAGAAGAGGCCTGACACAAGGCCATCATGGAGCTCATCCAGCGCACCCTGAGAAGAGGAGGCCAACGCAGGGCCATTGCAGAGCTCATCCCACATGGCCCAAGAAGAGGAGGCTCGACACAGGGTCATCGCGGAGCTCATCCCATGCAGCCCAAGAAGAAAAGGCGAAACACAGGGCCATTGCAGAACTCATCCCATGTGGCCCGAGACAAAGAGTCCTGATGCAGGGCCATCACGGAGCTCATTCTGTGCAGCCTGAGAAGGAGGCCTGTTGCAAGCAAGGAGTCCCAGAAGAGAGGGAGAGCCCTATTAGAGTGTGTAGGAGTGAAAAGCCTGTGTGAGTGTATGAATGAGAGCACAGGAGTGAAAAGCCTGTGTGTTTCTTTTGAGAGAGAGAATGGGAGTGAGAAGCCTGTGTGCATGTATGCATGAGAGAGATCATGAGAATGAGAAGCCTGTATGTGTATGAGAGAGATAGCAATGGAGTGAGAAGCCTGTGTATGTATGTGTGAGAAAGAGCAGGTGGGAGTGAGTCTGTATATGTTTTTGAGAGAGAGAGCATGTGGCTGGAGTGAAGAGCTTGTGTGGGTGTGAGAAAGAGTATGTGGGCATGAGATCCTGTGGGATGTGAGAGAGAGCAAGCATGTAGGAGTGGGAGCCTGCGTGTGA
>NW_021820355.1:0-43930 GCF_901001135.1 Rhinatrema bivittatum
TGTAGGGTCTTGCCAAGACCCATGTCATCACACAGGATCCCATGCAGCTTATATTTGTTCAAGAAAGAGAGCCAGTTCACGCCATTCTAGAAGATCAGAACATACGATGCTACATCTTACCTGAAAAATGAGCTGCCTCAAGGTAAAGAGGCAGCTGAGACACAAAGTGTAGATTTGTCCCATTGCTTTAGCAGTAGATACATACCTGCTGGTATTTCCTGAGCTCAGCCTTGATAGGTACAGGGATCTTGTAGCTCTCTAATTTTCTACCATCTAGTAGTTGCTCCAGGAAGTGGCGCTCTCTGGCCTTCTGGCGAATAAGGTCAGCAGACATGGCAGGAGGGTCTGGTATACCAGCCTAGTATATAAGGGGGCAAAAAGCAACAGTCCATAAAGCACTGCATAATCACAAATTGTTATTTTTATTTTTTTAACTTTAGACACTCAAAGGACAATGTGACAAAGTATATGCTTTAACTACGTAGTCCTACCTCTAGGGGCAGCAACCGGATGAGTGTAGCAAAACACTGTGTGGCCATAAAACGAATGCTATCGCTGGGGTCACTCATACGGCCCAGAACAGGTACCACCAGCAACACTATGTAGGGCACAATATCTACATCCAGCTGCTCTATGACAGCTGCAGGTATGTCTGTCAAGGACAGTCCCACTCAGAAATAAAGACAAGATTTGAATATTTTATTGATGCAGCATACATGCATACATCTTTATTACATACGATGTGTGTGACAGAACTACATGCTTTTGGAAAACAGCTTTAAAGAAATTAACAAATTGGACTAGAGATGAACTGGAACCAACATTTCCAGAACTGAAGCTGGCTTGTGAAGGATACAGGCCAAAGCCTCGAATGGCGCCTTCTTGCTTGTTGCTGTCATCAATAGCAGCGAGCCAGGGTAGAACGCTTCCAAGAAAACGGTTCATTGTCTCCAGCACTGCTATCTTGCTGAAGACTCCAACACAACGTGCTGCCATGTGACGTACTGCTGTGTATGGGTGATGCAGGCAGGTGAAAAGATGGGGTAGATGTTCCAGTAGCTACAGGGCATAAATGGACACATTTGAAGAAAAAAAAAAAAAAAAGGTCCTTGAACTCTAACAGTCATCTTGACAATGCTCTTCTCAACTTCACTGTGGAGATCTAATACCATTTGAAGCATTATTCTACTCCTTTGATAAGTACAAACTGGTAGATTAACAAAGTATACAAGCATGCAGCCATCTCACCAAAGGTCTGAGTTCAGGAGCCATAGCAACAGCCATAATTTCCAGTACTTGTAGAGAGTTTATCAATTCTTGGGCTGCATCATCTCCCCTATCCAGCTGGACCTGCCTGTCTAAAAACCATTAGGACAGTAATACACTTTCATTCACTGGAACACAAATGACGAAACATATCTGCCACTTTATGCAAAGGACATTATGCTACTGGTTATATAGAGAGAACTGACGGCACACATGCAATTTTTTCATTAAGCGTTGCTTGCAAATACCATACACATGTGCAAGAACCAGTCAGTCAATTTGATGTCTGCGCTCGAAATGAACATATACTATGAAACAATGAATAGAAATTCGGTATAAAAATACTATTCATTTTGCACCACTGCTGTTCTTTTGTGAAACTTCCAAGTGCAACAATACAGCTAAATATAAAACTATCGTCAAATTTTTTACATCAGCAGGGAAGATGTCAACACTGCCTGTTGTGCACTGCTTAAAATTGTTTTTTACTATAAGTAAAAAAAATTATATACAAATATAAAAGAAAAAAATATTACTCTGATGGGATTATTTAAAAAAAAAAAAAAGATTAAGTGTAAACCAGTTGATTTATTTAATTTATTTTTATACATGGCGAACTAAAAATTAACTGAAGCTAGTGGCACATTAGGGCAGGTAAAGTACACATTTCAATGTTATGGTTTAGAACAAGGACAGCCAAAGTGTGGGCCATGGGCCTCAGTGAGCTGTGAAGGTACGGCAGGTGTACTGTGAAGCCTTTAAAGTTTAAAATTACCCCAAAATATTTAATTACTTTAATATATAATCCAAAGTTTTATTTTATTCATCTGATCTAGTTTAGCATATATCAAAATAGGTTATCTTTGTAAAAATTGTTATCATGATATCTAATCCTTTCAAATTTCAGACAGGGTTACAGTGTCCTTAAATTTGGGGATGGGCAATTTGCAAAATAGCTGGCAGTATCATTTATATTTTGGGACAACCATCAAGATGACCACTATAGCCCTTTAAAAAATAAAAATAAAAACATTCAACTCCAGATAAGATTCTGCAGCAACTCAAGATGGTAAAAGGGCTTATTGCCATGATTGTCAATACAAGACTTAACATTTTTAAAACAAATCTGCTGACAGTTGAGACAAAGGCTAATGTGTTGGCACCACTAAACTTATAACAAGCTTCATAGTTTACCTTCATCAACATCTCTCCATGATTATAATGCAACAGCAAACGGTCAAAGCAAACATACCAATGTCTTGTTCATCATTCACCACGGCCTTCAGTGGTCCCACGGTGTTCTCCCACAGATATGGCAGAGATCTGGTCATTTCTGAGCCAAAGTGTTTGGCAATTGTTGTTAAGGAGAACTCTGCCCCTCGTCTCTGAATAAGAAATGGCTTCTTGCTCTGAAAACAAATGAAAGGGGATAAAATAAAAGGAGCCCTCTTACCAACATCTATATGACAGAGCTTCAGTTCTCTCATAACTCTGTACCTCATCATTATCACAGCTGACAGCGCTACCAGGTGGAAGCTCTGTGGAGGAGTTTTTGGGGGTTCTCGGGGCCTGGGCCCCTCTTACTGGTGATGGCAAATGCTGCCCTTTGGTGGCGGTACAGAGTAATGATGCCGTGGGTTTTGCTGACCATGTGCTGCATGCAGTCTTTGTCCAATGTACTGCCTAATAACATGAGGGCAACAAAAACAGAATACTGGTCAGATGCAAACACAGTTCTAAGCTGCAGAGGAAACATGTATGATGGCTGCTGCAAATACCATTTTAAGTTTAGAAATTCAGACACCTAGATTCCACAGTTTGGTATTTTGTAAGTCACTTGATGAAAAAAGAAAAAAGCATGTCAAAGAAAACAATGTGTAATTCTAGTGATAGTTGAGATCTACCTCTGGCAGTTTCCTGTGTGAAGGGTATAGGGCAAGCAGAAGAAGGGGTGACTGAGGAGTCCACACAGGCAGAGGCACAAAGGTTTTTGAGGATCTTCGGGTTTGGGCACGGCGAGCGTCCTTTACACTGTTGTAGCAGCTTGGCTATGAAAGCAGCAGCATAACTCTGGATCAGGGCATTTTCTTCTCAGCTTGATGGTCTCCATCAGAGGCCTCACCACTGGGTTGAGCTTCTCAGGGAGCACTTGCAGGTTAACGACTGCACAGGCTATGAACATGTGCACACGCAAGTGCAGGTTCTGCCATTCTGTGCTGGTTTCAGTCACTGTTGCTTGGGCTTGTTGCCGTTTACAGTCTAGTGTCTGCCATTGTTTGGACTTCACATTCAAACCAGCTGTTGACTCTGTAAAGACGCTGGTTACCTAGAGAATAAAGGAGGGGAAATTATGTAATCAAGTATACTGTTCAATTTACTGTGGTTTTAAAGAGGACAATTTGCCCTTTCAATTAGGTTCAAACATACAGCAGGTAAAGTATTTAACATGTCACCATTTAATTAATTCATTAATTTAATTCATTATCTCAGTAAATATATTTCTTTAGGTGCTACTGACATGAACTTTTTACCAGATGCCTATAACAACCCAAGTAAGCCATGGATACAAAGAAACAAAACAAAAATAAGTAACAAATAAGTACAGAAATCAAATTATGTGTAACAATGTGAAACGAGGGGAAAAGTAATGAACATCTTAAGAAAAACATAGAAGGGTAAGACACCAGCTAAAATCTATCAGTAAATTGGAAATCAATCCTGCCCTTTGTGAGTGCTAATTAATATCAGCTACTTCAGTCCCAACTGGACACCTATAATAAAAGGTGACGTATTACCAAGGTGTCACAAGAAACATCTTATCTAAAAACCATGAGCTCTCTGAAGATCTTCACAACCATATTGTTGTAAACATACTGATGCCATTTTTACAGAAGGATTTCTAAACTTTTGAATGTTCCAGCAGTCACAATCTGGAAGTGGAAAGAACATCATTTTAGCATAAAGGGGCCAGGTGCTCCTTGCAAAATTTCAAAATTATCAGAAGAGTTGTCAAGAGTCAAGGACGGCTTGTGGAGAGTAACTCAACAATTGTAATTCACTCAACCACCTTGCCCTGTACACACATTCACCACGCAAGACTCCATTAAAGAAGAAAGCAAAACAAAACAAAAAAAGCATATTTAAGCTTGTTTAAAGCTTGATGCACATCATCTACAAAGCCTGTGAAATACTGGGAGAATATAGTCTGGTCAGATGAGAATACAATGGAAATCTTTGGATGCCATGATTCACACATCACTTCAAAAATATACCAACAGTGACATTTGCAGGTTAACATCATAGTGTGGGGCTGGTTTTCAGCAAAGATGCTAGCAGTGTAGAGCAGAAAAGGCCCCAAAGAGAGGGCATATTATGTTTATTATGTGATGTTTTTACAGATACAGTGTTGGTCGGCTCATGTAGGAGCCGCCCCTGCTAGTTATATAGCGTAACTGAGTGCATTCGGTCAGAGAAAAGTGCAAGTCAGCAGAGTGAGGGATCACAGTAGAACAGTTAATTAACAATGCGACGAGTGGATGAAATGCGGAAAACGCGTGCATACATTAATATACTGTATTTACGTTTCTGCAGCCATAAATCATTTCTGCTTTTCTGACGTGTAGCTTTAGCACTCACCATATGATCATTGCGTAAACTAGTTGTAGCATTTAGCTCATCTGCCTCTGATCGAGTGTACGACACGTGTCATGTTAAAGTTAACGCTCCGGCTCGTTAGTGTAATGTTTACAATGTGTGTTACATAAATGTTGCCATATGATAGTGTTTGTTTCTGTTACTGATAGCTGGTGAAAATTTCAAGTTATTAAAAGCTTTAAAAATATATTTACTGAGAAAAATGGAGACGTTCAATACTTATTTTACCCACTGCATTTAATTAGGTTCTACACTTTTTAAATATCTTAGACCTCTGAAATATTAAGAATGGGCTGACAAAATATTTGTGTGCATCTTTCAATGGTGCAGCACAACAAGTATTTATGAAGACAATATCAGAGATATTTAAATATGAGAATTCTGCAGTACCAAAATATAGCAGCGTTGTTCAATTTGTACCAATATCTTGAAACAGCAACACTGTTAACTTCATTGACGTCCAAACTTGGAAAAACTCTGCACACTGCTACAGGTTAAGCAGCTAATAATGTATGTTGTGACATGAATGAATCTTGTAGAGCAGTTTGTCATGTTACACAGTTTAAAAAAAAACAAAAAAAAAACTTGAGGCTTTGTTCAGGCTATCAGTTCAAATCAGACTGAAAGCATATCGCAAATCTGATTTCACTGAATGAATGTCCACATTATATGTAGCAAATGACAACATCCATTTTTGTATCAGTATTGCAGTCTTCACCTGCAGTTTAATCCACAGATTGCTATAATGTATATTAAAAAGTAGTTTATGTGAGCGAAGCAATCTATTATGTTCAATAAAGACTTTCTACCAAACAATCAAGCAAAACCAATATTTACGGTTTAAACAGCGTCTGCAGAAGACCCTGCGTGTACATGAGCTTTTGACAAGAATGGAAGTTGTGCAAATCAATGAATATTTGTAGATCACCTTCTGTGCATTTGCTGGTATTAATGAGAAATTTAAGTCCATAGAAAGTTAGCGGATGTTAGCATGTACACTAATGCCACAAAATGTCTTGTAAATGACTCCAGAGGTGTTGCTGGGTTACAAAAACAGCATTTTCAGTTTTATAAGTGTTTATTTCGCACTAGCTTTTACATAATATGTAACAAAGAAGATATATTTACACACAAAATTAACAGAGCTTTGCAGCTAGCTACCAGCCTGTCATCATGCTAACATCCGCAAAATGTCTTTTAAAGAAGATCAGAGGTGTTACTAGGTTCCAAAAAGGGCATTTCTGGTTTTAGAAGTGTTTATTTCTAACAAGCTTTTACATAATATATGAGAGACATGTATATAAACACAAAACAGAGCGGTGTTGGAGAGACCACTGATGTCACAGTGCAGCTCTATTCTGATCGACTGTCACCCCCCACCATTCAAAAACAACAGGGAACAGATTGTGACTTTTTAACCTCTTATGCCACGTTCACACCAGACCCCATGCACGAGATAGCGGCGAGAGGTTGCCATGTAATCCCCATGGAAGGACGCGTTGTGGCACCACAAAAGTCCAAGAAATGCAATGGACGTGAATAAAGCGATTTGAGCAATTGGCAAGTTTGTGGTGCAATATCTTGTTGCATCGCGTCACCCTCTTCCCCAAGTTGAAAAATCTGAACTTTTTCGTCTTGTCGTGCTGCGATGACCAATAAGGGACTGGATATATGAAGTGACGTGGAGAGTCTGGAGTTATACTTGATGTGGACATGTCCCGTCTCTGGCAATCAGCCTGTGAGCAGGACTTATGTCCCTTTGTGCTTTATTTAACACAATTATGACGAGTGAGCAGCAGCCAGTTTTTTTTTTTTTCCACATGCGCGCGAACGAATCGTCCATGAAGATAATTTCATTAACTACACAGATGTTAATAAAACAAATGGTGACTGGTTAATAACAATTATGACAGAGTTGGAGGAGAGAGCAAGGAACTGCAGCAGCAGCCAATTTTTTTTCTTCGTTCACGTGCAAAGGCGACAGGAGGTCCTCAAATGGATCCTAGAGAGGAAGAAGTACTGCTGAAAGCGGCCGTCATCCAGATGCAGCTCCTGCAGCAAATGATGAATTGTGGCGTCCGGTGTGAACGCGGCTCAAGCAGAGTGACACACTGGGCGATGGTGGCATGTCCATCTCCAGGCGAGGGATGTGAATTTGTAGCGTAACGTGGCGTCCAGTGTGAACACGGCATTAAAATATGTCAAGGATGGCCATCTATGAACTTGTCCAAGGTTTGTGCCCTAGGAATGTGTCCCTGTGAATTTGAAGACGGGCAGTCTTCAAATTCTGAAGAAATTCTGAATTAAAAAAAAAAAAAAAAAAAATGCTCAGTTTTGTCCTTTGTCTCCTGTCTGCAAAAAAAAAAAAAAAAAAAAAAGGGGGGGGGGGGGAGCATCCTGCCGAGTGTTTGAGCATAGATCTGTAAAGACCACTGGAGTGGACACCAGCCTGCAGAAAGTTGACTTACATTTTTCTTACAATCCTTCAACAAGTGTATTTTATAAGGTAATAACATTTGGTAATTCAGACATATGAAACACTATATTGACTGAAATGGTAAATCAGAAATAATCTGTTTGTTTTTTTTGTTTTTTGTTTTTTAAATCAAAAACACTGAAATGTCTCGACCGAAATGAGACTAAACTACATTCAGTTCTCTTTTGACAAAAACTACACTAACATTAACAGACTAAGTCAACTACAAACATGACTAAATATGACAAACTAAAAATGACATTTGACAAAAGACTAAGACTAAATCAACAACAAAAAAACAAGTGACAAAATTAACACTAGTTTAACATTACTGCCTAACGCGACTTGTGCAAAGGGCTCTACTTAAATCACAGTGTGTGTTAATGTGTGTAGTGTATTTGCAGCTGATCTTACCAGGCTGTTTGCTTGATCAATGGTGAAAACACTACAATTCAAATGATCTTGGATGTCGATATGGGCTTCAGATAGCAGGCCAATGAGCTGTTTGCACTCATTCTGCATGCGTGTGAAGGGGATGGCAATTTCATCATAGTACAACTGCTCAGACAAAATGGCAAGAAGACGAGGCTGCACCATAGCTGACACCTGCTGGCATTCCTGTTAGGAAGAGATGCCAACATTTAAAAGCCAGTGGCCAGCTTTCAAATGCCTGACAGCATGACATAATCCTGGAATTTGTAATGAATTCACAACAGACAAAACCCAAACAAGTTCTTACCTTCTGTAGTGCAGCCCACTCACAAAGCACCAGAGCCACAGCGATACGCTGCAGCGCCGACTTGGAGTCAAGGTGGAAGAGCAACAGCTGCCCCAAAGACACTGCTGGTTGGATTTTCTGAGATGCGGCATTGAGCTGAGGGTCACAAATGCATCTACACAGAGCCCCAAGCAATCTGGAGAAGAAGACCGCAAAGAAAATAACTGCAAGGACTGCTGGCATTCTGCAACATTTCATCTTGCAATTCAAGTTTTTTCAGTTCTTGAGAAAAAAAGACAAGTGATTCAACAACAAGGTGTCAATTTCATCTAATGACACATTAAACTCTGAGCTTATGAAGGATTCCATTCACTGTAATGAAAGTCGAGTGGGTCTGAGCTTTCTGCAGCCAAGCACGTGGAAACAAAAAGAATGAGAAGTGGCCTTATGCAAGGATCTAACCCCAAAATTCTCCCTGGCATGGCTGTATTACATAACAGATGCTGAAGCTGATTGTGGCCATTCTAGACAATGCTCGTTATCCGTCAAGCAACTCCACAGCAGGTTTCAGGTACATCCAGGAAATGGCTGGGGCACAGAGAATATGTGCCATCTACTTTTGATGGATGCTGCTTCTGGTACACATGTGACTGGGCAAACCAGGTGGCACTTTACATCATCAAAAACTGACAATACGGCTCACCGGACGTCCAATGCTCTATGTATCACAATATTGATACATTTAAGTGCTTTATACTGCTTATATTACACTACATGTAGAAATTGTAGTGTGTGCTGAAGCAAAGTGGGGTTTTTTTTTAAACTCACCAAGGGTGTGCTGCTGTTTTTAGCTTCTGCCTGTGCCACACTAACAGCCAGATGATGCATACAAACTTAAAAGCTTAAATATTTTTCTAAAACTCACTACAGATGTGCTTCTCTTGTTTGTTGCATCACCAACATGCTGTATCAGAATCAGAATGTCTTTATTGTCCCATAAAGGGAAATTAGTGTTGCAGCAGGAGCACACAAAAGACAAGGTACACAAAGACAATAATAAAATTAACAGTAAAAATAAGACCCAATTAAAAGTCTAAAATCAGACATAATAAAAACAATCATATTAAAAAGCACCATACACATACAAATGTCAAATGTTCAATCCAGAATTCATGCCAAAACACTATGAAGTATTGCAAAAGTGCAATGTGCAAGTAAGCAATAGTAGTGCAAGAAAAGCAAGAGCACCTAAGGTCTAATTGCCATTAAGTAATAAAATTGCACTGGGAATAAATGAGACCTGAAATCTTTTTGTCCTCTTCATAGGAGCCCTAAAACGACAGCCCGAGGGCAAAAGCTCAAACTCTTTTTTTTCCAGTGGGTGAGTAGGACAATCCAGAATAGCATTAGCCTTTCTCAGGACCTGTCTGTTATAGATAGACATTACCCCGGCCTGCTGACTTCCTGAGATTTTTCCAGCAGTTTTGACAAGACTACCGAAATGACTCGTAAGACACAGCAAGACAACTGAAACTCTTAACATGATCAGAACTGCTGCACAAAACAGCGGACTAACTGCTCGGCACTTCCAGTGCTGATATGTTGAAAATATGGGGACGGAAATACCAGTATGTGTACTGAATGTCTTATATCAGTGGTCCAATAATAAACAGTATAGACCCCTACTTTTCTGCATAATTCAAATCACCAATTCATCATTACAATGTACATTTAACTAAATGTTTGCCACCAGTGACTCCCCCCACCCGAAAAAAACAAAAAACAAAAAAAACACAAATTCTGAAATTGTACCAGCTCTGTATGTAGAGACCCAATGACAGGAACAAATGCAGCATGACCAGAAATGATAACTAAACACGTTGCAAGGCTTACGAGGTCTGTTAGAAAAGTATCCGACCTTTTTATTTTTTTCAAAAACTATATGGATTTGAATCATGTGCGCTTGCATCAGACAAGCTTGAACCTTCGTGCGCATGCGTGAGTTTTTTCACACCTGTCGGTTGCGTCATTCGCCTGTGGGCAGGCTTTGAGTGAGCACTGGTCCACCCCCCTCGTCGGATTTTTATTGTCAGGGAATGGCTGAGCGACTGCCGCTTTGCTCCATGAAATTTTTTCAGAAACTGTGCAGACAGCCAGATGGAAACCATTCTGGAAGATTCAGATGGCTTTCGGTGAAGATTCTATCGGTATCACACGGATTAAGGACCATTAAAACTGGATTAAAAACGGCCCACAGCGGCGGAGGGCGCACCGCGCCCCGAGCGGCCATCGACAGGCTGGAACGAGCAGATCACTTCCAAATTTAAGGCTCTGTTGATGCAGGACGTCGTGTGACTAGCAGAGAAGTTTCAGAAGAGGTCGGGATCAGCACTTTATCGGCACATTCCACTGTTAAAGGAGATTTTGTAATGAAAGACGTGCGGACAGATTCGCGCGTCGGGACGCAGCTGCTCATGGCGCGGGACAAACACCTCCATGTTGGAAACCATTCGTAAGATTCAGACGGCTTTCGGTGGCTTGTCAGTCGAGTGAGTATCCGAGAAATTGTTTAACAGCTGGGCATGTTCCAACTTGTCCTGTGAGACTTCCAGGAATTGTGTGCAAAACATGTAAAATCGTAGCTGCCTCGTACACCCGTTGCTACATTTATTTGCGCACGCCAGCGGCTGAAAGACAGAGTGTGCACAAACATCTAACACCACTCGTTTCACACTTAGAAAATGTGGCCATTCACACTATTAACACGACAGTCAGCAGAATCACTGTCATGCTGACAGTAAAATTTGTCTAAGTGCCCCACAAGTGTGGCTTTGGTGTGTGTGCTAAACTGACAGGACCTGTGGCTGCCGACAAAAGCAGCTGTGGAGATCTGTCGATCTGGACATCCCAGCTGGGCAACAAGTACCATGTTTGGACGAACATGGACGAATGGACATGTGGCAGCAGATGGACATGATCAGAGCACATTGCTTCTCATTCATATCATTTCATGACCGTACGTCAGTGACCATGGGTCATCTACAGAGGAACAGACGGATCTTATTTGTATTGCCTGCTTGATAAATGGTTTTTTTTTTGTTTGTTTTTCTTTTTAAATGCGTCCATGTCCTTTCTGATATGAAGCAGTTTCCCTGCAGCTTTCACAAGACGGCAACGATAGCTCAGTGGTAAGGTTTCTGACTGGAAATCTGAGCTTTTGGAAGGCGCGTGTTTGATACCCATGGCTGGCATATAATTTTTATTTTTCTCTCAACCACATCATGCAGTCGCTGTGAAAAGCTGCCGTGTTCCCGCATCCCGAACTGTTGCAGCATGTAATTCTTTTTTCTTCACAGCAGCTGCGCAATGTGTAGCCACATCGTGCAGCTGCTGGGACTGTGTTCCCACGTGCACAAACAGTCACACCAGCATCGTGCACGCCTACCCATCGACGCAGATGTTTCATGGTGCGCTCATACGAGCTCTACTGCCGTGAGTCGCCCTGGAGTTGTACGCATTCGCACTATGTGCCCTTAGATATTCTGAGATTCAACTGCAGTGATAAAGCCAAGATATCACCCAGTGTTACTGGGGAATCATAGTTTTAGGCAGCGAGCCATCCTGCCGTGATTTGGACGTTCAAATTTCAAAAAAGGCAGCCGATTAAAACAGTGGCTGTTGTGTTCAAAGTCGTCTAAAATGCGCAGTTTACCAAAGGAGCCATCTGTGTGTGTGCGTGCGGAGTCAACTGCCATTTTTTGGGTTGTCTTGATTAGAACAACTTGACTTTAATTAAAGTAACATAACCAGAAGTTGTCTCTGGCCTTTTTGGTCTTCAGTTGTATGCCAACTTGTCATTACAAAAACCGAATGACACTGACAGCAGTAATAAATGTTTATGACACCTTCATGACTGTCATGTAACAGTTATGACAGTATCATGTCACTATTGTGATGATACCTTCAAGTAAAGTGTTACCAGAAAAACTTTATAAGCTGTTATCTTTATTATTCATTTTAAAAAGGTCAAACTTATTTGTGAAAGATGGGACAAAAATGGCTCTTTTGACAGTAAAGCTTGCACACCACTGACCCAGACTGACTCCAAATATTAGTAAATTAAGTACTTTATTTATTTTTTGGTGATTTTCATGCCATTTTGGAAATGCTCTCCGTCTTTAAAATGGTACATGTACTCGGGGCGGGTCTGCCATCTGGTGTTCAAGAGACGACACTTCAGCCACTCACCAAATAAGGGCACCAATTACATGTGTACAAAAACATGTATACCATTTGGTTCTTTTACATTTGCGCAGTTTCAGCATTCTAAAGAGCTAAATTCTGAGGGGAGAGAGAGAGAAAATTTCAGAATCTACATCAGTGCAGAGTTTATGGGTACAGAAAGAAGTAATGTGCCAGCTACAGGGGGTTTAGACAAGCACATGCAATGAGTTGGAGTGAGTTGAGTCAGTCACAGGACAGGTACAAATTTGTGGAAAGTTGAAAACCATCACCAAAGAAAAGAAACCATTACCTGAAAAAAGTAACATTTAAACAAGGTAAGAAAGGCTACAGATTGCATTAACAACAGTCTCAGGCAGAAAAGAAAATATATTAATATTGGGGAATTCACATACTATAAAACATTAACAATATTCCAGCAATAAAGCTCTGCAAAATAAATAAACCATTTGTGAAATTCAGGAATACCTTTCAACACTATTTTCTTGGTCTTTTATACAAACTTACTTGGCCGCTATGAGACGAGCACGAAACACCACATAGTCCCTTGTCACTGGGTCATCTGTCACCGTCTCTGCACCTGCTATATACTCCTGGACTGTCGCCTTCACCTGATTGGTCCCTTGGCGATTCTTTCCCCCAGCCTTATCCTGTTAGTCAAAACATTAACCAACCAGATTAAATTATGCATCAATGGAACTGCAGTCCAAACATTTAGCATATGATGGCAGCAATTACACAGCGCATGTCAAGTACCTCACAACCCCAATTTCAATAAAGTTGGGACATTGTGTAAAATGTAAATAAAAACAGAATACAAAGATTTACAAATCTTCTTCAACCTATATTCAATTGAATACACCACAAAGACAAGGTATTTAATGTTTAAACTGATAAACTTTGTTTTTGTGCAAATATTTGCTCATTTTGAAATGGATGGCTGCAACACATTTCAAAAAAGCTGGGACAGTGGTATGTTTACCACTGTGTTACATCACCTTTCCTTCTAACAACACTCAATAAGCCTTTTGGGATCTGAGGGCACTAATGCTTGATGTACGACTTCAATTGTTTCAACATTCCGGGGTCTCCATTGTCATATTTTGCGCTTCATAATGTGCCACATTTTCAATGGGCGAAAGGTTTGGACTACAGGCAAGCCAGTCTAGTACCAGCACTCTTTTACTACGAAGCCACGCTGTTGTAACACGTGCAGAATGTGGCTTGGCATTGTCTTGCTGAAATAAGCAGGGACGTCCCTGAAAAAGACGTTGCTTGGATGGCAGCATGTGTTGCTCCAAAACCTGGATGTACCTTTCAGCATTGATGGTGCCATCACAGATGTGTAAGTTGCCCATGCCATGGGCACTAACACACCCCCATACCATCACAGATGCTGGCTTTTGAACTTTGCGCTGGTAACAATCTGGATGGTCTTTTTCCTCTTTTGTCCGGAGGACACGACGTCCATGATTTCCAAAAACAATTTGAAATGTGGACTCATCAGACCACAGCACACTTTTCCACTTTGCGTCTGTCCATTTCAAATGAGCTCGGGCCCAGAGAAGGCGGGCGTTTCTGGATGTTGTTGATGTATGGCTTTCACTTTGCATGGTAGAGTTTTAACTTGCACTTGTAGATGTAGCGACGAACTGTGTTAACTGACAATGGTTTTCTGAAGTGTTCCTGAGCCCACGCGGCAAGATCCTTTACACAATGATGTCAGGTTTTGAATGCAGTGGTGCCTGAGGGATTGAAGGTCACAGGCATTCAATGTTGGTGTTTGGCCTTGCTGCTTACATGCAGAACGTTCTCCAGATTCTCTGAATTTTCTGATTATACTATGGACTGTAGATGATAGTATAACTTTTTGAAACGTGTTGCAGGCATCCATTTCAAAATGAGCAAATATCTGCACAAAAACAAAGTTTATCAGTTTGAACATTAAATATCTTGTCTTTGTGGTGTATTCAATTGAATATAAGTTGAAGAGGGTTTGCAAATCATTGTATTCTGTTTTTATATACATTTTACACAACGTCCCAAATTCATTGGAATTTGGGTTGTATTTGTGAACATTCAATAACAGCATGTTGGTTACTGCCCATGCAACAGCACAAATCACTACTCATTTACTACTACTAATTTGAGCTCACAATGTAACAAATGTGTGGTTGCAATCTAAATGAATCCATCTCCCTTTCTATACAGTAAATACATTAAAGTACATATGCAGCAGTTTATGCTTTGTCAGTGTTTAAGTGGGTATTCTACAGTAAATTTGGCTCACATAAAACCATTGGCCACTTACTTAACCTATGGAGTTCAGTCATAATCCAGAGAGCATACTGACCATAAAACTGTAGTCATTAGTTCCTCTAAGCTGTTCTTATTTCCAATTCTTTTCTGGATCAAACATCCAGGCTGCGGCTGAAGGATTCTTTCATCTTTCCACCGCACCCATCATTAATAAGTCACCTTAGATTTAAGAGTAACAAAGATTTAGCCATTTCATTGTCTTGGTTGTTTGCATGAATTATATTTTGTTCTTGTTTTTATGCTAATAAAATAAAAAGGTGACTGTTGCACTCATGCCACAAAGTCTGTTACAAAATCCAAGCAAGTTATTATGCCAATATTTTGTTTTCATACTACATTCTGCTTCTGTGGCTTTAAAGCCAATTAAATATTATCAACTATAAATTGAACAAATGACCCTATCCCTACCATTTTATTAAATCCATGCTTAGGCTCGCTTAGATTTTTACTGCAAATGAAAACAAGCATAGACAACAAACATGACGTAGTGGCTAAGAATGTAGAACAGACACACACAGAAAGCATCACTTATAGATAAGAGATACAACCTTGGACCGTGCCTTCACCTCCAGCAGCATGTTCAAGTCTATTGGAATGTTTGAGGCCTGCATCATGAGACAGAGCCAGGCACCCATCCACGGACAACTTGCTGCCACCACATACTGTTGAGGGGCCCCGAGCAAGAAGCTCCATCCACACCTACACAAAGGGGACACACATTTCCAAAGCAAGCTCAATAAGGTCATATCAACCAAGAGATTTATTCAAGTATCAGAGTCCTAAGGACAATGTATAATTTCAAACTTCTTCATACCCAACGGCAACTTAACAGTAATCCCACTTAGTTCAAGGGCCAAGCATGATCCAATCAATCTGAAGAGTGTGATCATAAAGACTCCAAAGAAAATGTATAGTTTAGACTATATGCTCTAATTTTTGTAAAAAGTGATGCAAATTATTGGTTAATAGGGTTTTAAAAAGGAAGAGTTGGCACCATCTCTCATGCTTAGCTGCCATGTTATAACATATGCTATACAGTTGATTTCCTGATGATTTCCATGATTTTCCTTTATAAATCATTGGTTGTTTGGATCAGCAATTTCAGTTAAATATATCATACAGCAGACAAACACACTGATATTTGAGAAGTGAAACGAAGTTTATAGGATTTACACAAAGTGTGCAATAACTATTTAATCAAAATTAGGGAGGTGCATAAATTTGGGCACCCCTAACAGAAAAAAAAAACCATCAATATTTAGTAGATCCTCCTTTTGCAGAAATAACAGACAACATGCTTCCTATAACTTCCACTGAGGGTCTGGATTTTGATTGAAGGTATTTTGGTGCAAGATGGTACAAAACATCTCAGGTTTGTTGGTTTCCGAGCATGGACAGCCCACTTAAAATCACACCACAGATTTTCAATAATATTCAGGTCTGGGGACTGAGATGGCCATTCCAGAACATTGTACTTGTTCCTCTGCATGAATGCCTTAGTAGATTTTGAGCAGTGTTTAGGGTCGTTGTCTTGTTGAAAGATCCAGCCCCGGCGCAACTTCAACTTTGTCACTGATTCATGAACATTGTTCTCAAGAATCTGCTGATATTGACTGGAATCCATGTGACCCTCAACTTTAACAAGATTCCCAGTACCTGCACTGGCCACACAGCCCACAGCATGATGGAACCACCTCCAAATTTTACTGTAGGTAGCAAGTGTTTTTCTTGGAATGCTGTGTTCTTTTTCAGCCATGCATACCGCCCCTTGTTATGTCCAAATAACTCAATTTTAGTTTCATCAGTCCACAGCACCTTATTCCAAAATGAAGCTGGCTTGTCCAAATGTGCTTTAGCATACCTCAAGCGACTCTGTTTGTGGCATGTACGCAGAAAAGGCTTCCTCTGCATTACAGCATCATACAGCATCTCCTTGTGCAAAGTGCGCTGTATAGTTGAACGATGCACAGAGACACTATCTGCAGCAAGATCATGTTGTAGGTCTTTGGAGCAGGTCTGTGGGTTGACTATGACTGTTCTCACCATCCTTCGCTTCAGCTTATCTGAGATTTTTCTTGGCCTGCCACTTAGGGCCTTAACTAGTACTGTGCCTGTGGTCTTCCATTTCCTCACTATGTTCCTCACAGTGGAAACTGACAGCTGAAATCTCTGAGATAGCTTTTTGTATCCTTCCCCTAAACCATGATGTTGAACAATCTTTGTTTTCAGGTCATTTGAGAGTTGTTTAGAGGCTCCCATGTTGCCACTCATTAGAAGAGATGCAAAGAGGGGAAACATTTGCAAATGGCCACCTTAAATACCCTTTCTCATGATTGGATTCACCTGTGTAAGGAGGTCAAGGGACAATGAGCTTACCAAACCAATTTTGTGTTCCAATAATTAGTGCCTAAATATATTCAAATCAATAAAATGACAAGGGTGCCCACATTTATGCACCTGCCCAATTTTGTTTAAATAATTATTGCACACTTTCTGTAAAACCTATAAACTTCATTTCACTTCTCAAATAGTGTGTTCATCTGCTATGATATATTTAACTGAAATTTCTGATCCAGACAACCAATGATTACAACCCCTGGCAATAATTATGGAATCACCGGCCTCGGAGGATGTTCATTCAGTTGTTTAATTTTGTAGAAAAAAAGCAGATCACAGACATGACACAAAACTAAAGTCATTTCAAATGGCAACTTTCTGGCTTTAAGAAACACTATAAGAAATCAAGAAAAAAAAGATTGTGGCAGTCAGTAACGGTTACTTTTTTAGACCAAGCAGAGGAAAAAAATATGGACTCACTCAATTCTGAGGAATAAATTATGGAATCACCCTGTAAATTTTCATCCCCAAAACTAACACCTGCATCAAATCAGATCTGCTCGTTAGTCTGCATCTAAAAAGGAGTGATCACACCTTGGAGAGCTGTTGCACCAAGTGGACTGACATGAATCATGGCTCCAACACGAGAGATGTCAATTGAAACAAAGGAGAGGATTATCAAACTCTTAAAAGAGGGTAAATCATCACGCAATGTTGCAAAAGATGTTGGTTGTTCACAGTCAGCTGTGTCTAAACTCTGGACCAAATACAAACAACATGGGAAGGTTGTTAAAGGCAAACATACTGGTAGACCAAGGAAGACATCAAAGCGTCAAGACAGAAAACTTAAAGCAATATGTCTCAAAAATCGAAAAATGCACAACAAAACAAATGAGGAACGAATGGGAGGAAACTGGAGTCAACGTCTGTGACCGAACTGTAAGAAACCGCCTAAAGGAAATGGGATTTACATACAGAAAAGCTAAACGAAAGCCATCATTAACACCTAAACAGAAAAAAACAAGGTTACAATGGGCTAAGGAAAAGCAATCGTGGACTGTGGATGACTGGATGAAAGTCATATTCAGTGATGAATCTCGAATCTGCATTGGGCAAGGTGATGATGCTGGAACTTTTGTTTGGTGCCGTTCCAATGAGATTTATAAAGATGACTGCCTGAAGAGAACATGTAAATTTCCACAGTCATTGATGATATGGGGCTGCATGTCAGGTAAAGGCACTGGGGAGATGGCTGTCATTACATCATCAATAAATGCACAAGTTTACGTTGATATTTTGGACACTTTTCTTATCCCATCAATTGAAAGGATGTTTGGGGATGATGAAATCATTTTTCAAGATGATAATGCATCTTGCCATAGAGCAAAAACTGTGAAAACATTCCTTGCAAAAAGACACATAGGGTCAATGTCATGGCCTGCAAATAGTCCGGATCTTAATCCAATTGAAAATCTTTGGTGGAAGTTGAAGAAAATGGTCCATGACAAGGCTCCAATCATGTCAACGAGCAGATCTGATTTGATGTAGGTGTTAGTTTTGGGGATGAAAATTTACAGGGTGATTCCATAATTTATTCCTCAGAATTGAGTGATTCCATATTTTTTTCCTCTGCTTGGTCTAAAAAAGTAACCGTTACTGACTGCCACAATCTTTTTTTCTTGATTTCTTATAGTGTTTCTTAAAGCCAGAAAGTTGTCATTTGAAATGACTTTAGTTTTGTGTCATGTCTGTGATCTGCTTTTTTTCTACAAAATTAAACAACATGAATGAACATCCTCCGAGGCCGGTGATTCCATAATTATTGCCAGGGGTTGTATAAAGGAAAAGCATGAAAATGATCAGGGGTGCCCAAACCTTTGCATACAATTGTATATCGTAGAATCTAATAGACGCTGACCTTCTTTGACCTTTTATTTGGAGACCAAGCATTCAATACGGTCAAAACTATTCCATTTATTTAATCGTATTAGCTCAACCAATAATTATCACTTTTTCCAAAATTGGAGAAACTAACTTCTGTCCCCTGCACAAACTGAGATTTGCTACCATTTTTTTCCCTGTTTTTACCCAATAACATTCAGTCATAGTCCTACTGCTGTCGGTCATAGATAGTCCATCCTGGGATGGGCATCACCGATTTTGTGTGGGCCATGCCATACTGAGGGTGGATTGTAAGTGCCATTTAGTCCCTTTAAGTGTTACTCAAAATTGTGTACAGGCTCATGAACTCAAAAACAACAACAAAAAATAAATAAAAATACACACATACACCTTTATGGTCTGCTCCTTTCTCTGCCCCTAACCAAGGCAGTCTCTCTACATCTGGAGTTGGTCTCGAGGTGCTTGACTGCAGTTGCCCACTGCTTCTAGTGGTTGGATTGTGTCAAATTATAGTGCATCCAGAAAATATTCATAGTGCTTCACTTTCTCTTCATTTTGTTATGTTACAGCTTTATTCCAAACTTGAGTAAATTAATTTTTTCCTCAATTCTACTCACAAGACCCCATAATAACAACATGAAAAGTTTGTTTTTTAAATTTTTTTTGGAAATTTATTAAAAATAAAAACTAAGAAATCACATGTACATAAGAATTCACACCCTTTGCTCAATAGTTTGTTGATATGCCTTTGGCAGCAAGTACAGCCTCAAGTCTTTTGGAAGATGCCACAAGCTTGGTGCACCTATCTTTGGGCAGTTTTGTCCATTCCTCTTTGCATCACCTCTCAACCTCCATCAGGTTGGATGGGGAGCATCGGTGCACAGCCATTTTCAGATCTCTCCAGAGATGCTCAATCAGTTACAGGTCTGGGCTCTGGCTGGGCCACTCAAGGACATTCACAGAGTTTGGAGTCATTGTCCTGTTGAAAGATGAACCGTCGACCAGTCTAAGGTCAAAACGGCTCTGGAGAAGCTTTTCATCCAGGATGTCTCTGTAACATTGCTGCATTCATCTTTCCCTCAATCCTGACTAGTCTCCCAGTTCCTGCCGCTGAAAAACAGTCCTACAGCATGATGCTGCCACCAATGCTTCACTGTAGGGATGGTAATTGGCTAGGTGATACAGCGTGTTGCCTGGTTTTCTCCAACATGTCACCTGGCATTCATGCCAAAGAGTTCAATCTTTGTCTGATCAGACCCTGAGAATTTTGTTTCTCATTGGTCAGAGTCTTTCAGGTGTACATTTTGGCAAACTCCAGGAGAGCTTGCCAGTGTTGCCTTGTCACAGAGGACAGGCTTCTGGTCTGGCCCCCACTGTACCATACAGCCTGATTGGTGGATTGCTGCAGAGATTGTCACTCTCCACAAAGGAATGCTAGAGATCTGAGAGAGTGACAATTGGGTTCACCTCCCCTGGACCTAAGGACCTTCTCCCCAATCGCTCAGTTTAGACAGGTGGCCAGCTCTGGGAAGAGTCCTGGTGGATCTAAACGTCTTCCATTTACCAATGATGGAGACCACTGTGCTCACTGGGACCTTCAAAGCAGCATAAATGTTTCTGTACCCTTCCCAAGATTTGTGCCTCAAGACAATGCTGCCTCAGAGGTCTACAGACAATTTCTTTGACTTCATGCTTGGTTTGAATGAATGAATGAATGAATGAATGAATGAATGAATGAATGAATGAATGAAAACTGTTTATTTCGAACATTTGATACAACAACAATTACAAGATAGATCAGTAAAGACAACAACAAAAAAGTTCCTACTGTGTACCCAACATGTCCGAAAAGGGGTAGGGTGAAGCATCAGCTTATTTATCCCTACCCCTTCTTCCCCACAACCAGTAATACCCTTTGCCACATATACACATAGATTCCTACACACCTAAACCGATATCAATATATATATATATACATACATATATACACACACATACATATACACATATACATATACACACATACACATATACATATATACACCTACACATATACATATATACACATATATATACACATACATAAATATACACCTACACATACCTACTTACATACAAAATACTATATATTTACAAGCCGAAGCAAAAAACAAAAACACCCTAACCCTCATTACCCTTCCTCCTCCCTATACCCAGAAAAAACCATATTTTTGTACCGCTGTTTGAACTGGTTCATGCTTGGACATTGCTTGAGCCCCACTCCCAATCTGTTCCACATCCTCACCCCACAGACAGAAATACAGAAACCTTTTAATGTTGTTCGTGCCCACTGATGCTTTAAATTAAATTTCCCCCTCAGACTGTAATCCCCTGATCTGTTAAAAAACATATTTTTAATATTTGCTGGAAGTAAATTGTTTATTGCTTTATACACAATTTGTACTGTTTGAAAATGAACCAAGTCTGTGAATTTTAAGAATTTGGATTGTAAAAATAGTGGATTTGTATGATCTCTATAGCCAGTATTATGAATAATTCTTATAGCTCTTTTCTGCATTACTGATAGTGATTGTGTTGTACCTTTATAAGTATTACCCCATACCTCTGCACAGTACTGTAAATATGGTAAAACCAGTGAGCAGTAAAGAATGCGGAGTGAGTTGTGGTCCAGAATATGTTTCGCTTTGTTTAGAACTGAAATGCTTCTTGACAGTTTACTTTGTATATGTTTTATATGAGTCTTCCAGTTTATCTTATCATCTATTATCACCCCCAGAAACTTATTTTCATGTACCCTTTCAATATCTACCCCCTCGACTTGTAACTGAACCTGTATGTCTGTATTACAATAGCCAAATAACATGTATTTTGTTTTACTTAAGTTTAATGATAATTTGTTTCTGTCAAACCATATTTTCAATTTTCCCATTTCTATACTGATCCTCCTCAGTAACTCCTGCAAATCCCCCCCTGAACAAAAAATGCTTGTGTCATCTGCAAATAATACTAATTTTAATATTTTGGAAACATTGACAATATCATTTATATAAATTAGAAACAGTTTTGGACCCAATACTGACCCCTGTGGGACGCCACAAGCATTGTCCAAGCATGATGATGTATATTCCCCCAACTTCACAAACTGTTTTCTGTTACTTAAGTAGCTTCTCACCCAGTGCAACACCAACCCCCTAATCCCATACTGTTCAAGTTTATTGATTAATATGTCATGATTGATTGTATCAAAAGCCTTTTTAAGGTCTATAAATATTCCAACTGAATGTAATTTGTGGTCTATGGCGTTTGTAATCTCCTCAACTGATTCTATTAATGCAAGTGATGTTGAACTATGTGCTCTGAATCCATATTGACTATCAGTAAGTAATTTATGTTTATTTATGAATTTGTCTAATCTATTATTGAATAACTTTTCTAATAATTTGGAAAATTGTGGAAGCAAAGAAACAGGTCTATAATTTGTGAAGTGGTGTCTATCCCCAGTCTTATACAGCGGCACAACCTTAGCTATTTTCATTTGATTGGGAAATTTACCGGTTTGAAATGATAAGTTACAGATGTATGTTAATGGTTCTACAATCCATTCAATGACCTGTTTTACCACCACCATATCAATTTCATTTAAATCGGTAGATGTTTTATATTTACAATTATTCACAATGTCTATAATTTCATTTCCATCCACTGCTGTGAGGAACATACAGAACATGTTTGTGCTCTGACATGCACAGTCAACTGTGGGACATTATATGTAAACAGGTGTGTGCCTTTCCAAATCATGTCCATCAACGGAAGTTACCCCAGGTGGACTCCAATTAAGCTGTAAAACATCTCAAGGATGATCAGTGGGAACAGGATGCACCTGAGCTCCAGCCTTTATTAATTAATTAAGCTTCATGGTAAAGGCTGTGAATACTTATGTACATGTGATTTTTAAGTTTTTATTTGTTAATAAATTTGCAAAAATCTAAAAACTTTTCACACTGTCATTATGGGTTATTGTGAGTAGAATTTTGAGGGAAAAAAATGAATTTAATCCATTTCGGAAGGCTGTAATGTAAAAAAAAAAAAAAAAGGTGGAGAAAGTGCAATGCTAAACTGGTTTGGAGGGCAGCATAATGGAAAGTCACCCCGAGGGATCATTGTCGCCCAAGGCCGAAGGCAACAATGATCTCTCTCAGTGGCGGTGTGTTTCTCCAGGTTACTCTGGAGTTGCGTCAGGAAGGGTAACTGGCACAAAACTTGTGCCAAATGCCAATGCGGAACTGGCTGTATCCGCTGTGGCAACACCAAACAAAACGGGAGCAGCCAAATGGACAACAACTAAAAAAAGGTTGTAGATATGTCTCAGCAAGTACTATAGAAAGAATTTCAGTTATGTTGTCGTCTCACTTACCCATTTGCTTAAAATGACAACAATTCTGGACCTTGAACCTCAATACAGACTTCAAGTTTAAACAGAAGTCAAAAATAATTTCACGAGACCTTGTGAGCTGTAGTCACGCAGTAATTGTGCCTCTGTACTCCACCAAATAAAGCAATCACAATGAGCTTATGTCAATATTTAGCCTCAATTCAAGGGTTTATCAAAAATGGAACATTAACGATTTAGACATTATATTCAGTTTTATACATAGTCTCGCCACTTTGAGGCCTTAAGTAATTGAACAAACTAAACATAAGACTTATTGTTAGCACAAATCATCATCTGGGTAGCACGATGGCTTCAGTTTTAGCATTGTTGCCTCACAGCAAGAAGATCTTTGGTTCGCTTCCCACCTGGTCCTTTCTGTGTGGCGTTTGCATGATCTCTCCATGTTTGTGGGGGTTCCCTCCAGATGCTCCACCGTCCTCCCACTTGCAAAGACACGCAGGTTCGATGAACTGGAAACTTTAAATTGACCGTAGGTGTGAGTGAGCATGTGAATTTGTTTGTCTACATGAAAACCTGAGATAGACTGACAGCCTGTCCAATGGGACAGGCTCCAGCCCCCTGTGACCTTTAAGTGGAATAAGTAGGTATAGAAAATGAATGATCAACATAAATTAAGTCAAAGACATAGTCAAAATTTGGATGCTTGTATATCATTCCTCTGCCACGCCTTAAGAAAAGGGACAAAAACAACAATATGCTTGCGTTTGCAATTGTGATCCAATAAGTCTAAGAATGCTGAAAACATGAATGATGTGAGAAGAGCAGCTGTAGAGTTTTTCCAATAAGACTACAACATTGTTTTAACAGAGAAAAGATAGCTCATAATAAGATTCAAGTTTCGAGTTGCAGAAATGAAAACTACCCCATTCATAAACATACAACCCCAATTCCAATGAAGTTGGGACGTTGTGTGAAATGTAAATAAAAACAGAATTTTTCCGTTACAAGTTCAATTTCAGTATCATGTAATAATACATTTCTGCTTAAATTCCTGGGATTATTTCCAAATATAATACATTTAGTTTTACCAAAATGGAGTGATAATTTGTTTGAATCAAACCACTGTTTAAACTTGTTCAATTCTTTCTCCATCATGTCCAAAGGCTGTCCCAAATGATCCCCACTACAAAATACAGCTGTATCATCAGCAAACAAAATACAAGTCAGGGATTTATAGAAACCAAACATATATAATTAATATATAAAAGAAACAACAATGGACCAAGGACTGAACCCTGGGGCACCCCACATGTGATCTTCAAAATTTCAGAATTTATCCCACATAAATGAACATACTGATACTTATTATATAATTAACTCAGACTGCATGCCACTGAGGGGATCAAATTTGTGCAAGTGTCAAAGTGCCTCAAGACATCTTCCAGTTTCAATTTATTTTCATTTATACGAGGTCTGTTAGAAAAGTATCAGACCTTTTTATTTTTTTCAAAAACCTGATGGATTTGAATCATGTGTGCTTGCATGAGCCAACCTTGAACCTTCGTGCGCATGCGTGATTTTTTCACGCCTGTCGGTTGCGTCATTTGCTTGTAAGCAGCCTTTGTGTGAGGATGGGTGGAGTCGCTCGTCGTTTTTTTCTTGCAAGGAAATGGCGTAACGACTGGAGCAGCACGATCCATTCGGAAGATTCAGACGGCTTTCGGTGGCTTTTCAGTCGTGTGATTATCCGAGAAATTGTGGACGAGGCTGGAGCATGTCCACAACATGTCCTGTGAGGCTTCGACACGAAGGCGCTTTTGGCTGTGCCATCAGCTTCATGCCGATGAATTTTCGCTGCACTCTTTCATGGCCAAATCTTCTGCCCCAGTGGAAATGTGCCGAAAAAGTGCTGATGTCCACCTATTACGCAATTTCTCGGATAGCCACACGACGGTCCCACACCAATAACAGCGTTCACTTTGGAATAATCCGGTCATTTCAGCATGTTGATGGCCGACCGGAGCGCAGCGCGCTCTCCACCGTTGTGCGGCCGTCTTTAAACCGGATGTGCCGCTCCTAATCTGTGTGATGCCCATAGATCGTCACCGAAAGCCGTCTGAATAATCCGAATGGTTTCCACCTGGCTGTCGCCCAGTTTCTGGCAAAATTTGATGCAGTCGCGCTGCTCCAGTTGTTCCGCCATTTCCTTGCAAAGAAAAAACGACGAGAGACTCCACCCATCCTCACACAAAGGCTGCTTACAAGCAAATGACTGCAACCGACAGGCGTGAAAAAATTCACGCATGCGCATGAAGGTTCAAGGTTGGCTCATGCAAGCACACGTGATTCAAATCCATCAGGTTTTTGAAAAAAATAAAAAGGTCGGATACTTTTCTAACAGACCTCGTATAGCGCCAAATCACAACAAAGTTGCCTCAAGGTGCTTCACGCAAGTAAGGTCTAACCTTACCAACCCCCACAGCAAGCACTCAGGCGACAGTGGTAAGGAAAAACGCCCTCTAATGATTTGAGGAAGAAACCTCAAGCAGACCAGACTCAAAGGGGGTGACCCTCTGCTTGGGCCATGCTACGACAGTTTACAAAACAATTCACAATACAAATATACAACCCCAATTCCAATGAAGTTGGGACATTGTGTGAAATGTAAATAAAAACAGAATACAATGATTTGCAAATCCTCTTCAACCTATATTCAATTGAATACACCACAAAGACAAGATATTTAATGTTCAAACTGATAGACTTTTTTGTTTTTGTGCAAATATTTGCTCATTTTGAAATGGATGCCTGCAACACGTTTCAAAAAAGCTGGGACAGTGGCAACAAAAGACTGGGAAAGTTGATGAATGCTCAAAGAACACCTGTTTGGAACATTCCACAGGTGAACATACTGCGGTGTGATATGTAATTCCGTAGGATTTTTGTGCCAAAATTTATTTTTTTTTTTTTGTTGATTTGACTTGGCTCGGGGTCCAGTTAACTGAAAATAATGGGGTACAATCTTTCGGACCCCTGTAACCCACCTCTTGGGGGGGTGTCATTCTGTCCGGGGGACCCTCAAACAGTATAAAGCATATCTTCCTCAATTCTAGACCAATTTTCACAATCTTAGTCCTTTTTTTTCATTTGTAAGGGTACTAAAATAGACAAATAATACACCCTGCGTGGAATAAATCAAGCTTTGTTACTTTTCTGTATTTTTTGGGGGGGGGGGGGGGGGGGGCTGGGTCTACTAAGGGCCCCAAAATTAATCTAGAGTCCTGTCTTTCTCAAAGTTTCGATAACATCATATTTACCATCTGCTGGAAACCACAATTTTTTCTTTGCCTTGTGCTTTACATGAAGGTCAGAACGGGAATTCTGCACAAGCAACTGACATGCAACATCTACCGTTTTGGTAAGATCCTGTTGGCGTACACCAGAGACTGAATGTACATGGGAACCAAAAAGGACGTGTTACAAAGAACTGCAGCATTGGTGGATTTTGAAAATCCTCAAAGTTTCCAGCAAAGGACCAAGTGCTGAAGTTGGTTATCTCCTTTCGCAAGATATCAGCTATCACTCAGTTTTGCAACTGTGTCAAGTGAATCTAGGTGGACATCAACAGCTTTGCTAAGACCCTTCAGGGGAACAGGTTTGTCAGGCTCATTCTTACGCAGTGATTTGACAAACTGGAAATTTGGCAGATGCTCACTGATTAACCTTTTCAGGTGTTTTCTGTAGTTTTCATTACCCTTGACCTCTGATATATTTTCAAGAGAGAGATGTAGGGCTCATTCACCTCAGCCATATTTATTGTATCACAATCATCCACAAGTGTATTTTGAATGAACATGAGTAACTCTTCATCGCACAGAGATCGGATCAGAGGCACATTGCTGTGGCCCTCAGAAAGACAGGTTCTCTGTGCTGACCGTAATCAATTTCCGTGATAGAACTTTTCTTGAGCAGCTGCATCACCAGCATCAATCAGAACAGAAACAAGTTCGGACATGATCATCACGTGCTCAACTTTATCTGAAGCAACGTTTCACCCATTCTATCAGTAAAAATCTGATGCAAAGGCTCTTTGGCATCAGATGCACAGAAAGAACATGAAGAGAACAGACACATCTCTGCTTTAGATAGACTTTTTGACCTTTTTGGACGGTTTGGGGCATTTGAACATGAGGGACGACCTAGAGCAGGTAAGAAACCTATGGGGGAGTCAGATGTATCACGCTTTTTAGCACCCTCCCTGAGTCTTTTAATTACACATTTATTCACAAGGGGTATGCAGCATTCACTGTGATATAACAAGTCTTTTCTTTTTGACTCAGAGGTTTTGAATGCTGGTATCCCCAAGGCTGAGTCTTTCTTTACAGTCTAGGAGTTCTTCAACCATCTGTGGATTACAAACAAGTCTTTGGATGATGTTTCACCCTCATTGCAGATGATACAAGCACTCATTTTGCAGACACAGCTTCAAGGATGATACTTTTTACAGCTTGCACTCACTTCATCATGCATAATCTACAAAACAGACAAATATAAATATATTTGAATATAGTTACCTATAGATATTATTTTGATAATGTGTGTTGTCTTACTCTGACTTATTCTATATTATCTTGTGGAAACTAACTGTTAATCAGAAAACATTTACCTTATTCATTTATATAACTTGTGTTATGTCACAGTATATAAAAATAAATACTTAACTGGTCATGAAACCAAATGTAAACACTGAAATTATTATTCCCTCATACACAGCATCTCCAAAGATTCCTGTCTGTCCAAAAGAGACTGTAGTCACTGAAAAACGTATGAGTAACATTTAGTTGATAGTAAGTCCCTTCGGCTGCTCCCTTGTTTGCACTTGGGGTCGCCACAGCAAATCCAAGGTGGATCTGCATGTTGAATTGGCACAAGTTTTACGCCGGATGCCCTTCCTGACGCAACTCCACATTACATGGAGAAATGTGGCAGGGGTGGGATTTGAACCCGGAACCTTCTGAACTGAAACCAAGCGCATTAACCACTTGGCCACCACCCCTGCTAGTAACATTTAGTTGATAAAACAGGTAAATTGGAACAAATCCTTATGCCATTAATAATATAAAGACTTAAATATCAGTCTGTGTTGATTTTGCAATTTATAAAAATGTTTTATTTGAAATTAGCAACATTGAAAACCCATAAAAAGACTGCCAAGTTTATCAGAATTGACCAAGAACAAGGGAAGCTAGTAATACAGAGGGTTTTTGCATCCTCTGCAAACAAGTCCTTCCAAAAGGGGGTTAGAAAAATTGTACCCCGCTATTTTCAGTTAACTAGACCCCTACCAAAGTCAAAAATCAATTTTGGCACAAAATCTTACGTGAGCCTTTTTTATGACATATCGCACCACACTAACAGGTTAACTGGAACAGGTGAGTGTCATGATTGAGAATAAAAGGAGCATCACCAAAAGGCTGAGCCATTCACAATCAAAGATGGAGGGAGGATCACCACTTTGTGAACAACTGTGAAAAAAATAGTCCAACAGTTTAAGAACCATGTTTCTCAACATCAATTGCAACAATTTTGGGATTCCATCATATACAGTCCATAATATAATCAGAAGATTCAGAGAATCTAGAGAACTTTCTACACGCAAACAGCAAGGCCGAAAACCAACACGGAATGCCCGTGACCTTCAATCCCTCAGGCGGCACTGCATTAAAAACCAACATGATTGTGTTGGTTTTTACCGCATGGGCTCAGGAACACTTCAGAAAATCATTGTCAGTTAACAGTTTGTTGCTACATCTATAATCCAATCCAATCCAGTTTATTTATAGAGCACATTTAAAAACAACAAAGTTGACCAAAGCGCTGTACAATGACATAAAATAAAATCAATCAATAAATAAATAAATAGATTGGCAACAATAAAAGTTTTTAAAAACAATAAAATCATCAACCCTCTAGTCAAAAGCCAAAGAAAACAAGTATGTTTTAAGATGAGATTTAAAAACTAGAGGTGACTCCGCCTGCCTGATACAGAGAGGCAGGTCATTCCACAATCTGGGACCAACAACAGTGCAAGTTAAAACTCTACCATGCAAAGTGAAAGCCATACATCAACAACATCCAGAAACACAGCCGCCTTCTCTGGGCCCGAGCTCATTTGGAATGGACAGACGCAAAGTGGAAAAGTGTGCTGTGGTCTGATGAGTCCACATTTCAAAATGTTTTTGGAAATCATGGACGTCGTGTCCTCCGGACAAAAGAGGAAAAAGACCATCGAGATTGTTACCTGCGCAAAGTTCAAAAGCCAGCATCTGTGATGGCACCATCAACGCTGAAAGGTACATCCAGGTTTTGGAGCAACACATGCTGCCATCCAAGCAATGTCTTTTTGAGGGACATCCCTGCTTATTCCAGCAAGACAATGCCAAGCCACATTCTGCACGTGTTACAACAGCGTGACTTCGTAGTAAAAGAGTGCGGGTACTAGAGAGGCCTGCCTGCAGTCCAGACCTGTCACCCATTGAAAATGTGTGGCGCATTATGAAGCACAAAATACAACAACGGAGACCCCGGACTGTTGAACAACTGAAGTCGTAATGAAGAATATAACTGCATTTTCTGCTACTATTCTTGCGCTTATCTTTCAGAAACAACCAGAATAAATCATCCGGTTTGTATGATTAAAATGGATATGCGTTTGACCCGATTCTGTAACGCTGATGTTTGAGTAATGGCGTGACGTTTCTGCCATAATCCTAAAACTACTATTTTATGATCATATTGTGTTCATGTATGCTTGCACTGTCCAGTTGACCATTTTTAGACTCATATTAGTATAATATCCACTGTATTGGACTCAGGGCTTCTTTGTAAGAGCACATTCTGTGCGGAAGATATTGTACTCGTCATTCTACTTTGGACTAATCGTGGGAATAGTCTAACTGCTTATGCGGTCTATTTGGTGTCAGTGGAATGTCTTGAGATGTACCCCGTCTATATTGTTGCTGTGAAAACTAAGTGTTGAACCGCAGGCACATCTGTGCATGCTAGCCTGCTGACATTTAAGATATATGTTACGGCTAAGGATAATCTTGTGAAGTGTGTTCATGCCCACACAGAGTTGTTTTGCAGATTCTCACAGGAACAAGGGAGGAAGCCTGAAGCATGTGGCCATGACCTGTCCTGTACAGGCCAGTCAGGGACGGGTGTGGTAAAGACACTCTAGGGAAGTGACGTGCTGGAAACAGCTCCTTCAGAGCTAGATTTGCCACACAACGCGAGTGGAGGAGAATTCCCAGAAGCAGACGGTTCTCACCAACCTCTTGGACCAATGAAAGGAAGAGACAAAACAACACCTCAAGAATCACATTCTCACGAGCGCCACTAGCTTAGCTTATGAGAAGCTAAAAGTGGACGCTCTCGTTTTGGCCAAACAACTTTCCACAGTTTCTGGGATTCTGTGTTAGTACGCGTCCGCGGCCGACGTGCTTGATGAATTCATACACAAAAAAGTAGTTCCCAGATAGCTGATAATGAGTATATCTCATCTACATTAATTCTAAAATTTACCAGTAATAAAGTTATAAAGATAACTGAAGTTTTAACAGTGGCTGTAATAAATATTTAAGAAACTTAAAGTTCATGAGCAACTTCACCTGTTATTGCTCAAACACACTGTAAACATTGACACGATGGAGTTTGATGCGGAGAGTTCAGAAAGATACTATTGGAATGTTTTGATTACCACTTACAGTTGGCGATGAAAGACTTGGGTGTTAACTTTGTGTTAAAGTCAGAACAAGAAGCTGCACTGAAATAGATCTATCTGGGACAAAGAGACATTATGTGTGTTACTCAAACGAGAGCAGCACGCTGAGCAGTTTGGCGAGCTCAATCTGTGGGCGCGAGCTATGCCACAATGCCAAAACAGCAGAGATGTCGGTCCAATGAGAGCGGCACTCTGAGCAGGGTCCTCAAGAATAGCTGAATCACTGTTAGAGGAGGTTATTTAAGTGGGTCATAGATAGCATGGGGGACTCTTCTTCTTATCTCCTGCTGAGAGCTAAGGCTATGTCAGGGCTGAGAACAGGATCCACATAACTCTGTAAAACTGATTTTACTACTCAATGTTGTTTTAAATAAAACACTGTTCTGAACGGTAAATCAGGCAGGTTGCAAGCTGAACAGATTCTTTTGTGTCATGACTTCTTTGGTTCCACCTTCCCTGGAATCAACGGACGCACAGCAACTGGGAGACGAGGTTAAGGGTCTTGGGGGTCCAGTCTCCAACAGCACATCAAGCAAGAATGAAGAATGGGAAAGAATTCCACCTACAAAGCTTGAACAATTAATGTTCTCAGTTCCCAAACGCTTGAGTGTTAGAAGGAAAGGTGACGTAACACAATGGTAAACATACCACTGTTGTTGTGTGTTGGGGGGTGTGGCTGGATGTTTTGGTGTTCTTTTCTTTTCTTTGCTCTCAGGTGGCATGAGGAACTGATTTGTCTGTGGAGAAGGTGCTGGCTGAAGAAGTCCTTCACCCTCATCAACATCATGTGAAGCACCTGTGACTGGTGCTCACATGCAACCTTAAAGACTTGCAGCTGAAGCAGATAATTGGATGGCGTTCTGCATTTAAGGCATGTGTGATTCAAGCAGAACTGCCGGGAACTCGACCTTGTGATGTTCGTTTGTGAGACGCTGAGGACCGCGCCTGGGTTTGACACATCGAGCCCGTGAAGCAAGGAAGGGTGAGGACACATGCTGTCAGCACACATTAAAGGTGATTAAGTGTTTGACTAATTGTTGATAGTAACTTGGTGTTTTGTTACACAGTATACTTGAATTGTGATGAGAATTGTGCAGCTTTGCTTCTCACTGCTGTGGCGTGCAGGATAAGTGATCCTCCACTTGTTGTGAGAAGCTGCTCATTTGCATAAAGTTAAAAAGATACAGACCTGAATGTGTTGCTGATAGCGTGTGTCTTTTGAAAGATATTGTTGTAACTGCTGACTTACCTCACCTCTTCTTTGCTTCACAGAGAGTCAGTTTGTCGTGTCCACCTGGGGGGTGTTTGGCTGGTGGTAGTGGGTCCAGGAGCGCCGGGCTTCTATCCTTGCGGGCGCTGGAGAGCGAGCCACGAATCACTCCACCAGAGGGACGTTGTTTTTATGTTTTTACACTTTTAAGCACAGGTGAATAATAAATAGTTTCTGTTTGGAACCGCTTTCTGGTTAGTTTTAGCGCTGGGTCCTGTCTGACGCAGGTTCCGCTCCTCAACCCGCGTCGACACATAACAACTGTCCCAGCTTTTTTGAAACATGTTGCAGGCATCCATTTCAAAATGAGCAAATATTTGCACAAAAACAAAAAGTTTATCAGTTTGAACATTAAATATCTTGTCTTTGTGGTGTATTCAATTGAATATAGGTTGAAGAGGATTTGCAAATCATTGTATTCTGTTTTTATTTACATTTTACACAATGTCCCAACTTCATTGGAATTGGGGTTCTAAAAATTCACCAACTGGACCAATGACGGGGACCACAAAGATAGAAAACTACCATGGCAACGTCACTCATTTCCAATAATCACACTTTGAAGGAGAACCCCAGTTTTGTGATGGGCTAGAGTGGGTACACTACAGACCTTTTGGATGAGTTCAAGGATTTCCTCATTACTCTCCAGTATGCAGGACTGGAAGATATGTCTGAGCATGTCTTGCAGGATGGGGTTGATCCACATAGCACAGTTCTAAACAAGCAAACCCACATATTAGTTTTACCAGAGTACCAAAACATTAGCCAGTGTTAGAGCTATAACCGTAGATATTTTTTAAGCATAAAAAGGTGAATGTAAAATACATTTTTAACAGATGCATCATAGTCCAAACACTTCCTATTTTGTCATGTATTATATGAAAGCCAAGCTGCTAAAAGAGATATTACCTGGTTTGCTTTGGACAGCAGTATAAACAGGGTTTCTAATGCTGCCCTTCGTACCGATGAGATTGTGTGCCGCAAAAAACGGCCACACCCGTGGGACCAAGACTGTTAATGGTTGCTGTGTGCTAATAAAAAGTTGGAAAGAGTTAAGAAGAGGACAAATATATTTAAAAAAAAAATACAAGTTACAGTAATTACTGTTTACTGTTTTAGATACAAGCTTTTCAAAGTTTAAATCTAGCATGCAATATTATGATGCAGCATCTGTTAGTCTGCAACAAAAATTGTGCAGCATTTTACCACATTTCAAAGCAGAAAAAATAAACCATTAAATTTCAAAAAGACTGACCTGCACTGCCACACCTGGGGGTAGGTCAGGAGTGATGACAGCAATGCCATGATGCTGTTGGTGGAAGCTGTGAGGTCATCAAGGTCCAAAAGTGCATCCCACAGTGTGCTGACGATGAGGGGTACCTGAGAGAATATGTACATTGAATAAAAGCAGCCAGCTACTGAAAAATAAAAACTCATCAACTAAGGCTTAACACAGAGGTGGTGGGGGTAGATGCCAACGGCACCAATATTAACTCTGACCGTATTGGGCAGTAGCTGGACCAAGCCATCCACCACAGGAATGAGAGCTGCAGCTGCTACAGCCCGAACATCATCATCCAAATCCTGCAAGCCTTCGGTGATGGCAGGGTGGACCCGGGGCAATAAAACAGAGATCAGGTCCTGAGACACGTGAAAAATCAGCACCAACATTAGGCCACAATCAAAGAAACATTTTTTTCGTCTTCGAATATCACAGATGCTTCCACACTAAAAGATCGCCCACCACAAAGGATCATGACAGTAAGTAAATAAATAAAATTACTTTACACAATCATAACGTGCCGTTTTGGGCACCACAGTGCCCTCCATCATGACCTTGTAATGTATCTGTGGTGCATTTAAACTACTAACACACTACCACCTAATTAAGACACATTTCTATGTGTCAGGGTGTGTCGTGGTAGGTGGGTTCTCCCCTTTATGATTAATTTACATGATGACAAATAAACCCACTTTCCCAGTAACAAAAAAATGCCATAATAATAATTGTACTGTATGGCAAATATTTATTTTATTTTATTTTTTTTAAGATATTTTTGAGGTCAAATGTTTCACTTGACAGATTTTAATCATTCAGGTATTGATACCACCGACAGCATCCTGGGCTAAACTGCTATAAAAACGTAAGAGAGAGTCAGAGAGGCTTATTATTGAAAAGAAGAATGAACTTGTCCACCTACTTGTAATGATTACTACAGCGTAAAACAGAAGAAGGCTAGCATAAGACACTAATTGCATAAGTACCAGTTGTTTTTTTTGTTTTTTTTTAAATAGAGAAAAATGCCAGGTTCTATTTCATTCCTACTGACCGCCCGACGGCGGTGCTTAGCACCTGGATAACTACGTGTGCGCAGCACAGAGAGGTCGAGAATATATACCAACAAAGTCACGCCATTGGATGTGACCTGGGTGATGTCACTGGTCGTCTTTATATACCAGATATACCCAGTGCTCGTTTCTTTTCTACATTTGTCTACAATTGCCACTCTTGTTTGTAGCCTTGCAAACCACTCGGTTGGAGCTACGTACACTGCACACGTCCTCCAGAGGCTGCGAGACATGGCTTCACCGTTTTGTATTCTTCAGATTCACCTGTCGTGAGTTCACTAGGTTTTAGCTGTGTTGTTTCGACAAAGGCTGGCGATTTGTTTAGCTCTGTCTCAGAACCAGTATAGTGTACTGTGTTGGGCTTGGCGTCAGTGTTTTCCACTCCTTGAAGTACTTTGGTCTGCGCTGCCGTGATTTAATAGCCCAGTCACATGGCACTTAAAGGGCAACGAAGCCCTGATGAAACAAGAAATCTGAACTTTCGTTGACTTTCGTTGGCATCGTTTAACCTTCGTTCCTGCAGCTGGCGCTACGTCAGGATTTTTAAACTATTGAAAAATTTGAACGAAGTGCAACGAAAACCTCAATTCGTCCATGTTTCAGTTTGCTGTCCTTGATGTTTTTTAATCGTTTGTTTAGTTTTTTGTAACGTTACTGTTTAATATGACTTCGTTGGAGCAGCTGAAAGTTCTATTTCATTCCTCCTGACCGCCAGAGGGCGGTGCTTTAGCACCTGGATAACTACATGTGCGCAGCACAGAGGTCGAGAATATATACCAACAAAGTCACGCCATTGAATGTGACCTGGGTGACGTCACTGGTTGTCTTTATATACCAGACGCACCCAGCGCTCGCTTCTTTTCTACATTCTCGCATTCTTAGAGGTTGAGAACGCATTTAGCTGCGATTGCCGCTCTCGCTTGTAGCCTCGCAACCCACCTTCGGTTGGAGCTACGTGCACTGCACACGTCCTCCAGAGGCTGCGAGACACGGCTTCACCGTTTTTTGTATTCTTTGACGCCTGTCGTGAGTACACCTTCCTAAACGCCGGGTGCGCGCCTTTGCCGCTGCCCTGCTGGGTATTTTCCTCTGTGCACATTAGCTGTGTTGTTTCGATGAAAGCTGGCTATTTGTTTAGTTGTGTCACTAACCCCGTTAACTACGTGGTAGTGTGTGTATCAGAACCAGTATAGTGTACTGTGTTGGGCTTGCCGTGAGTGTTTTCCACTCCTTGAAGTACTTCGTCTGCACTGCCGCCATTTGCTAAGTTTAACAGCTCCGCTAGCAGCTAGTGTTGTCGTCGTTGCTCTAAGTGACTTAGCACTTGGGCTGTGAGTTTTTCGGCTGTGTGCATCGTGTTATTACTGTGGCTGTGAGTGTTTCACGCTCCGGGCCTTGTATTAGCTTTTACACTGTGAGTGTTTCACGCTCCGTGCCTCGTGTCGAGTCTGCGGCTGTGAGTGCTTCACGCTCCGTGCCTCGTGTCGAGTCTGCGGCTGTGAGTGCTTCACGCTCCGTGCCTCGTGTCAAGTCGACGGCTGTGAGTGCTTCACGCTCCGTGCCTCGTGTTACTATTTACACTGCGTGTGATTCACGCTTTGTCTTTCCATTTGTAACCATCAGGGCTTGCGTTAGCCATCTGCACGCAGTCCACAATGTTGACAGGGCCTTTGTTGCATGGCTGTAGTACCTGTTTGGCTCCCTTGAGCCCAGATGATGGACATATGTTTTGCCCCTCGTGTCTTGGGATCGGACACCTGAGGGAAGCCCTGACTGGCGATGCCTGCCTTAATTGTGCCAGCATGCCACTGGCAGAGAGATCTGCTAGACTTGCGGCATTGGAAAGTGGAATATCTAGTGCGACTTTGGCCTCCAGCCCCAGGAAGGAACCAAAGCGCCGTAAACGCCCACATGCAGGAGCCCCTTCTGCTAAGAAGGTTACTCATGACCATGCTTTGGCTGAAAAGGTCGAAACGTTGACTTCTGAGTTTGCTCAGATTAAGTCCTTGCTTCTGAATCTACAGCCTAGGGATGCAGTGACAGTTCCTGTTGTCCCTAATGAGGCTGATCAGACCAATGTAGTTACTCAGCAGGAGGAAGATGTCGTGTCTATTGCTGCAACTGATTCCTTGTACATGACAAGTGATATAAACTGTGTGGAGGATGAGGATGAGAGGGGTCTTTCTCCAAGCCATTCATTAGTGGGCTCTCATACCTCTGAGGCAGAGTCCCTGCCGCAAACCGGACCTGGACTATCCTTTGTCAAGCAAGCTGTTCAGTTGGCTTTATCCAGGCTTGGGGTCGACAATCCCCCTGCGGAAACCACCGCTTCAAGTGCCTTTTTCAAAGTCACTCAGAAGCCTGAGTTCAACGTTCCAGTTTCACAACCATATATCGAGGAGCTCCACCGATGTTGGGCGGACCCCAAATCATTGACCCATCTATCACAGGACTGCAGAGCCCTTAGCTCTATGTGTGATTCGGCGCAGTATGGTCTGAACCGTATGCCCGCCGTTGACAGCATTATTGCGAACCTGGTTGTGGCTCCAGCTGATGCTGCTCGGCCGGATGCCCGCTGCCCACGTCCTCAGTGTAGGGTCACTGATGACCTCCTCACCAAAAGCTATGACATAGCTGCTCGCATCGGTCGCCTAGGCAACTCACTGTCCCATTTAGCCCTTGCCCTCTCAAAGTCTTTGAGGGAGGCAGAGGTTGATGATGCTACGCAAAGTCTTAGTGATGCCTCACTCCAAACCTTTGCTTATATGTCCAGAGAGCTTGGCAGACTGATGTCAACCCTTACCATCACTAGACGTCAGGTGTGGCTTGCGCAGTCCCCCCTGTCCGAATCCTGCAGAGGCACACTCCGTTCGCTGCCGGTTCTTCCAGGCCAAGTATTTGGACCTGCGGCCCAACAAACTTTGGAGCGTGCTGTTGAGGCTAGTAAATCTCGGCAACAGTTTGTTGACCTACACCGGTCTTCCAGACCTCAGCCAGTCAGACGTGCTACAGCTTTTCACTCTACATCCAGGCTTCCGCCGACTCCCAGAGCTGCACGTGCTTTTGCAGTTGAGGGCCAGCTCTCCCAGCAGCCTGCCTTTCGGGAGCCTACGGGCAGACCCCCGAGAACTGAACGGTTTCACAGAGCTTCCAGTAATCGCGCCCAGAGGTCCTCAGGGATGCGAGGCAGAGGTGGTCGGGTCTGACTGCCAATGTTTGGCCCCCAGCCGTTTTTCACGAAATCAACTCAGCCACTGGGAGGCTCAAGTTCAAGACCCATGGGTCATTTCAACCTTGTTCGAAGGTTACAGAATTCAGTTCAGATGTCGTCCTCCAAAGTTCAATGGGGTGAGGATGACTGTTGTTTCCGACTCGGTGCAGTCTGCTGCCCTACAACGGGAGATTTTGGAACTCCTGGAGAAGGGGGCCATAGAGCCAGTTCACAGTTCAGACCAGCTCAGGGGGTTCTATTCAATTTACTTCCTTGTTCCAAAGAAGGATGGCGGCTTTCGTCCTATCCTCGATCTCCGACGTCTGAATCGTTATATCAAAGTGCTGCAGTTTCACATGCTCCGCACAGTAGACGTCCTTCAAACTATCACACCAGGAGACTGGTTCACAAGTGTCGACTTAAAAGACGCCTATTTCCATGTGCCAGTGGCGCCTCATCACAGGCAGTTTCTCCGCTTTGCTTTCGAAGGTCAGGCATACCAGTTCAGGGTGCTTCCTTTCGGCCTCTCTCTCGCCCCTCGTACATTTACCAGATGTATGGCTGCAGCACTAGCCCCACTGCAAGCTCTTGGATTAAGAATCCTACCCTACTTAGACGATTGGCTTGTCTGCGCTCCGACTCAGGAGCAGGCGCACAACGACACAGCTCTTCTACTGAACCATGTCTCTCATTTAGGACTCACAGTGAACTTTGCAAAGAGTTCTCTTGTTCCCAGTCAACAAACGACCTTCATCGGCATTGCCATCAACTCCCTGACTATGACTGCATCGCCATCCCCGCAGAGAGTGGACGATGTAATTCGTCTCGTCTCACACATTCAACGGGCTGTGACGCTGCCTTTTGGTTTGCTGCTCCGGTTGATGGGCAAATTGACTGCAATGTCGCTAGTGGTACCTTTGGGACTTCTGTTCTTACGTCCCCTACAGATTTGGATCAACAACCTAGGCCTCAACTCAAAGTTGCATCAGCACAGGCTTGTACGACTCTCCAACCAGTGCCTTCTGCACCTCAGACCCTGGGGGAACGTGGACTTCATCTGCAAGGGTGTCCCTCTAGGCTCCTGTCCCTTCTCGCCGAGAGGTGGTTGTTACAGATGCATCACTCAAAGGTTGGGGGGCCGTGTGGAATCACAGGATGGTGAGGGGTGTCTGGAGTCCTCAGGAGAGACTCCAACACATAAACGTGCTGGAGCTTCGCGCTGTGCGACTGGCTCTCAAGCATTTCCTCCCGGCCCTGAGAGGAAGACATGTTCTTGTCCGGTCGGACAACACGTCAACAGTCTATCACATAAACCATCAGGGGGGCACCAGGTCCAATCACTCATTGGCAGAAACTCGGAAGCTTCTCTTATGGGCGTTGCCTCGCCTTCAAAGTGTCAGAGCAGTTCATCTGCCCGGCGTACAGAACAGCGCAGCGGATTTACTCTCCAGACAGAAACCACCACCGGGAGAGTGGAGACTGAACCCGATTGTGGTCCAAATGATCTGGCAGAAATATGGTGTAGCGGAAGTGGACCTTTTCGCTTCAAGCACCTCGACACATTGCCCACGGTGGTACTCCCTCTCGGAACCAGACAGCCCGCTGGGGCAGGATGCATTGGCTCACCCGTGGCCGGATTGCCTCCTTTATGCCTTCCCTCCTCTCCCGCTGCTGATGTTGACACTGCACAGGATAGATCAGAGCAGCCACAGGGTGCTGCTGGTTGCTCCATTCTGGCCGGGGAGGATTTGGTTTCCCATGATTTACAAACTCCTCGAGGGGGAACCTTGGGCTCTCCCGGAGAGGAAGGATTTGTTGTCACAGCTACAGGGGAGGATTTGGCACCCTCACCCAGAACGCCTTCAACTGTATGTGTGGCCGTTGAGGGGCCGGACTCCTTGTTAAGTTCTTGTGACCAGGCTGTTGTTCAGACTATCCTTAATTCACGTGCTGCTTCTACCAGGGCTTTGTATGACAACAGATGGAAGCTGTTTGCGCGGTGGTGTGAGAAACCAAAAGTTAGACCCGGAGCAGTTGCCCTGTGCCTATTCTCCTCAAATATTTACAAGAACTGCTGGAGAAAGGACTTTCTGTCGCTACCTTGAAGGTTTATGTTGCTGCAATCTCTGCCCGGCACGTCTACGTTGATGGCCGGTCAGTGGGTTCACACCTCTTAGTGTGTCGTTTTTTGAAAGGTGCTCTACGTTTGCGGCCTCCAAGGCTTGCACGCGTACCTTCATGGGACCTTCCTCTAGTCCTGGAGGGTTTAAGCTTATCCCCTTTCGAACCAGTTGAAAGTGCTGATCTTAAATGGGTGTCAGTGAAGACTGCCTTTCTACTTGCACTGTCTTCGGCTAAGCGGGTGGGAGAGCTCCATGCCCTATCAGTCGCTGGGGACTGTTTGCGATGGAATTCTGACGGATCTGGGGTTACGCTGTGGCCTAATCCGTCCTTTTTACCCAAGAGAATTTCAACCTTTTCATGTTAACCAGCCAGTTTCCTTGGCTGTGTATGTCCCGCATTCTGATCCAGGATTATCTGTTTCAGGTTCCCTGTGTCCTGTCCGAATGTTGAAGCAGTACATTAGTGCGACTGCCGGGATCCGGAAAACGGATGCCCTGTTTGTGTGTTACGGTGATCACAAAAGAGGCTGTGCTGTCTCAAAGCAGCGACTCTCGCATTGGGTCGTGGATGCCATTTTACAAGTATACAGGTCCAGAGGTCTTCAGCCTCCTAAGGTTACGTGCCATTCCACCAGAGGGGTGTCCACCTCCTGGGCTGCACTGAGAGGTGTCCCTTTGAGTGATATTTGTGCTGCTGCTACGTGGGCTTCGTCCTGTACCTTCGCCCGCTATTACAGACTGAATGTGGCTGCTCCTCCTGCGGTGACTTCGGCGGTGTTGTCTGCCTCCACTCCCCACTGCTGATGCGAGGTGAGTGTGACTCTTCGTGACCTTGTTGGTATTAAGTCATCCAGGTGCTAAAGCACCGCCCTCTGGCGGTCAGGAGGAATGAAATAGAACGAGAGTTACGAATGTAACTACGGTTCTATGAATTCCGGATGACCGCCAGAGTTGCTTGTCACTCAGAGTCTTGCGAGTTCATTCCGAAAAGAAGCGAGCGCTGGGTGCGTCTGGTATATAAAGACAACCAGTGACGTCACCCAGGTCACATTCAATGGCGTGACTTTGTTGGTATATATTCTCGACCTCTGTGCTGCGCACATGTAGTTATCCAGGTGCTAAAGCACCGCCCTCTGGCGGTCATCCGGAATTCATAGAACCGTAGTTACATTCGTAACTCTCGTTTTTCACACAGTGCAGAAGCCGGTTTGTGAGCACTGAGGCTGCTGCTGCTTCATGTACCACCGGAAATTACAGGGCAAACTCAGCCTGCTTACTTGGATTTTTTTTTTTTTTATCTGTGTGGGGGTCAGCTTCAATGGGCTCAGACACCTTACATAGGCCAGAAATCTTTTGAGTGGCTATAATTATTTTGCCCACAAGCAACTGTTAAATTTGAAACAACAAAAAGTTGTGTAATTTCCGACTGGTACTTGAATGCAGCATTAGCGGCAGCAGCAGCTGCTGCGTGCGCTTATTATTTTGTATTAAATATAACAATATGAGTGTAGGAATGACTAATCCAGTCCTTCTGTACATGTGGCAACAGGTAGATGAATCAAAATGATTATATAAAGAGCTGTTCTGGAAGGCAGAATTCACGTTGTGGATCAGTGATCAGCTGGTGGAAATAACCGCACCTGTGAGTCAATGCCGCGTTCACACGCACTGATTAATTTACTGCTCTGATATATTCAATCATCTTTACACTTATATTTATTCTCCCTTTTGACAGTTTTCTGTTATAAATCAATATATATGGCTTAGAACATAATACAGTGATACAGCAGTGACCACAGCACACTTTTTTTTTTTTTTTTTAAATTGGAGCAAGACGGAGCATGCAGCGTGTCGATCAGACAGTGTGGATTCTGATGATGATGATGATGATCCCTCTTTTGTTCTGGATGAGGAACCATAGCAGGTGGTCCACTGATGTGCACACAGATCTCCACAGCTTTTGTGGCTCCAGGCACCTTTCATTAAAGCGTCGAGATCGTGAGCTTCGGTTTTGTTAAGTTCCTCTTTCGTCCCTTTTGCGCTCTTGCTTCGCAGACTCTTCGGTGATAAAGCTCTTTTATCCACCTTTTCTCAACGAATTGTGACTTCTTTTTTTTTTACTTTTTCCCTTCGTTCAGGAATCGTTGTGTGCCGTGTGACTGGGCCCATTACTAAGTTCAAAGTCACTCAAACTTGAGTTCAATGTTCCAGCTTCGCAATCATACACCGAGGAGCTCCACCGATGTTGGGCAGACCCCAAATCATCTACCCATCTATCGCGGGACTGCAGAGCCCTTAGCTCTGTGTGATTCGGCTCAGTATGGTCTGAACCATATGCCCTCCGTAGACAGCATTATTGCGAACCTGGTTGTGGCTCTGGCTGATGCTGCTCGGCCGGATGCCCGCTGCCCACGACCTTAGTGTAGGGTCACTGATTACCTCCTCACCAAGTGCTATGATGTAGCTGCTTGCATTGGTCACCTAGGCAACTCACTGTCCCATTTAGCCCTTGCCCTCTCAAAGTCTTTGGGGGTGGCAGAGGCTGATGATTGCCTCACTCCAAATGTTTGCTTATATGTCTAGAGAGCTTGGCAGACTGATGTTGACACTTACCATCACTAGACGTCAGGTGTGGCTTGCGCAGTCCCCTCTGTCCGAATACTACAGAGATACACTCCATTCACTGCTGGTTCTTCCAGGCCAAGTATTTGGACCTGCTGCCCAACAAACTTTGGAGCATGCTGTTGAGGCTAGTGAATCAACTTTTCACTCTACATCCAGGCTTCTGCCTACTTCCAGAGCTGCACGTGCCTTCGCAGTTGAGGACCAGCTCTTAGCGGCCTGCCTTTCGGGAGCCTACAGGCAGACCCCCCACCCCCGAGAAACTGAACGGTTTCACAGAGCTTCCAGTAATCGCACCCAGAGGTCCTCAGGGACGTGAGGCAGAGATGGTCGGGTCTGACTGCCAACGTTTGGCCCCGGCCATATTTCACAAACTCATCTCATCATCGACGGTTACAGTATTCAGTTCAGATGTCGGCCTTCAAAGTTCAATGATGACTGTTGTTTCCAACCCAGTGAAGTCTGCCGCCTTACAACAGGAGGTTTTGGAACTCCTGGAGAAGAGAGCCATAGAGCCAGTTCACAGTTCAGAGGGTTATATTCAATCTACTTCCTCATTCCAAAGAAGGATGGTGGCTTTCGTCCTATCCTCGATCGCCAAAGTCTGAATTGTTATCTCAAGGTGCTGCAGTTTCACATGCTCTGCACAGTAGACGTCCTTCAAACTATCACACCAGGAGACTGGTTCACAAGTGTTGACTTAAAGGATGCCTATTTCCATGTGCCAGTGGCGCCTCGTCACAGGCAGTTTCTCCGCTTTGCTTTCAAGGGACAGGCATACCAGTTCAGGCCTGGATGTTCAGTTGCTTTTAAGTGATTGTACACTTAAAGCAACTGAACATCCAGGCCTCAACGCCGACATAGATTTCTCTCCATATTTATGATATATGTATCTTGTGATTTAGATTGTTCAAGGAGGTGCCCGCCCTGTTTCATTGGGGTTTACCACTTGAGCGATTGCATTACATATATTTAAATCAATTGTATTATATTGTACATAGACTATACTGCATTGTATTTTTGTGTTTTGTCTTTCCATTGTTGTTGTTCTAAAAATGCACTTTTTATCTCCTATAATTATCTGAGTGTAGGCGTGTACTAGCTTACTCCTTATTAAAGGAGGCCTGTGACACCTGTGCAAAACCTGTTTGATATCCTGAAGAAGGCCATGCTGGGCCGAAACGCGTTGGTGCGTATTTTAATTATATAGCCATGCCACAATAAAGGCTTTTTAATTCATTTTCACAGAGTGCCTTGGAGCTTTG